>NC_139688.1:39584625-39669291 GCF_964106915.1 Podarcis gaigeae
AAGCAAAATTTCAGATGCCAGTAGCCACTACCAGCACCTAAAAATTAAACTTCCAGGACTAGGTTGCTGCTGTTTGCAGGTGCTGCTGTTTGCAGGATGCAGCCTTTGCCTCTTGCTATATTATTATTTACCACCGCTCATCCAAAGGTCAGAGGGCGGTTTACAACATAAAAACACAAAATACGTAACATAAGGATAAAAAACAATGACCCATTGACAATAACATTCCTTTGCATTCTATTATTTCCATCTCTATGCTTTGTCTATTAACATTAGACATATTTTAAAATAGAAAACAAGGAGTCTAAATAGTGCTTCCTTGTTGCTGTTTATTTGTGTTTTGTTAAGAAAAAACACTTCATTTTAAAAAAATATTTATTTAAGACATAGAACTTGAAATGCCAGTGACCTGAAAAGGGCAAATGACAACAACTATGTATACTGTATCACCAATTGTATCACTGGGAAAAATAGAAAGGTTTCCAGCTTCTCCACCCAAATGATGCTCAAGGCAGCTAACAATGAGTTGCCAAGAAAAATACAAAATAACCATCAAAAACATAAAAACAAAGGCAGATTTAACACATCTATAAAACTGTAAAAACTGTTAACAAATTTACTAGCAGATTTACAATGGCCAGCTTATGACACCAAAGGCCTCTCTTCACTTCCTGGCAGAAGGAACTATGTGGGCCTTCCTTGACAAGCAAGTTTTAGACCCGGAACCAGAGAAGGCCCTATCTTGAGCTCCTACCAAGTGTCCTTCAGTTACTCGGTAGTGGAAAAAAGGTCCTTTCCTAAAGATCTTAAAACCTGTCCAGAGTCGGATGGGACAATTCAGCCTTTCAGATACCCCGGTCTCAAGCCATGTAGGGTGTTGTACCAGCTCTTAGCATTGTGCCCAGAAATGGATTAGCAGCAAGTGAAGATGTTGTAACATAGAAACCATATCCTCCCTATATATATCTCCTCCCTGGAGGCAAGAGTGACTGAAGCAGTCATATATTGAGTGTTCCTAAGTCTTGACAAGCTTTCCCTTAGGGAACCCCAAAGAAGGTGCTCCAGTGCTTGAGAGCAAGATGCCCCACACAAATTTTGCAAGTTTGCACTTTTACTATTTATATATTATTTCATCTTTGCTTTTAAAATCATGTGTAGAGAGTCATGCAAAATTCACACGTTTTGCAACACTATTAAACATATAGTTGATCAGTAAAGAAACTTAAGCTGTTCTAAAACCATCAATTGAAAAGACAAAAGTCAGTTAACATTAGTTTCGGTCCATAACTAAAATACTGAAACAAGTCACTTATGTATCGGAAACATAATAGCCTAGATGCAACACGTGCCTGTCTGGGCAAATTAGGGTATCTGCAGTTTGAAGCGAACACTTAGCAGTTCTGCTCAGTTAACTGCTTTACAAGCAGCCCCACCACAATGCCTGTTGAACTAGTGGCCGGGTCCATAAGCATGTGAGAAACATTATAAGAGCAGAACAACCAATAATGCTGTGAACAACCCCCCCGCCGCCAACAAATGCAAACCAGAGGCAACAGAAAAGCAGGAGTAAGGATGTAAATCACAAACAGGTCCAAAAAGAGATGAAATCACACAAGGAGAGTAGAAGATCTAGGAGAAGACCTGGCCTGAGTTTTAGGAGTGTGTGCATGAGAGAGTGAAAAAGAAAGCAAGAAAGTGTAGGAAATGTGTTCGAAACCACAATTTCCTTTGTAAAATGCAAGTTGAGAAGGAGTGTATAATTACATAATACGTTTGTGCACAGCTTTCCTACTGTAAATTAAAATGCTCAAGGAGCAGCCAAGTATTGCACATGTAGTTTGCTACCAAGCTATGGGAGCCTATTAATTTCAGCTCGTGTAAGTGACTGAACAACTGGAATGATAAAGATAGAAGGGCCGGAAGTTAGGCAATATACTTTAACATGCAGCAAAGGAGTGGGCCAGCATTATCTCTAGCTACATCAGATTACTGAAAGTACATGTAGTACTATATACATTAGAAAAACAAATGTTTCCAACAAGGGCCAAGAACTGAATCAAATCACACTGAAGTGTGCACTCTGTTCTACATAGGAATGTTCCATGCAAAGTGAAGTTTTATAACAGCTTAATTAAATCCAGTGAATTACTGTTGAGCGGGGCAGAATGCAAGTATGCTTAAAATGCTTACATGTATTGTGACTTATTTACATTTCGGTAGCAGAAATAGTTCTCTAAAGGATAATGTATTTAGGGGATGGCTTCATTATTTATTGTATCAACCAGACAAGCATATTTAGGAAAAAAATATACTGGTCACAATCAAGTTTGTTAAACTTGACCCTTTAGTTCAAATCGGGGAAATCCAAGCACACTCTTAACCATTAAATCAGTAAGAAAAAAGTGCTTAAACTGGATTGGGCCCATTTGATTTTTTGCAGTTTCACTGCTATCGCTGCAGAAATCTTTTATTTATTTATTTGTTGAATTTATATCCTGCCCCTTTCCTCCTGATATTTTAATAATATCAGAATATACTATTTTTTAAAAACCCAATCTGTCTTAGATACTCAGGATAATTTTTTTTAATTAATAATGCTTATTCTGAATATAGCATTTGGTGCTAAACTAATGTAAGGAGGAATGTTACTGCAATGCAACAAATGGATCAAAGCTATGATAGCCAATCTAATTTTTTTTCATGATTATCCAATATGATGTGCCAGATGAATAGTTCTTTATGGAAACATAAAAATACTATCAAACATTCATACCAGAAAATAAATACCAGTGCAATTTAAGCAATGTCATCGTGATATTAACTAAGTAATAAGGGGATCCGTTTGTGCAAAATGACAGGGCCATATATTGTGCTATTCAAATGACCAAGCAGCAGCTGTTTCTAGGCATGGCGCTACCACACTCTAAAAGCGAAACTCTGCATTGGGCTTCCCTAAACCAAATGCACTGCCAAGATTTCTTCTTACATACTTAGGTCCCCTTTAACATCACAAGGAGGGGGGAAACACCCTAGCCAAAAAAAAAAAGTAGTCTTCATGTCACACTGTACAGTGAAGAAGTCTGAGAGCACCCAAATGACAACTGTCTATTTTACATGTGAAAATAAATAATGCAGTTGCGACAGTGAAAGAAAAGATTTCGTTCTACATATTTGTATAGTACAAATATAGTTATGCCTTATCCTTGTTCTCAACAGGATATCAAGACTTGGATGGACCTAGTCTGACTCCTTGCTGATGTAGGAAATCCAGTACTACATCACACGATAAGTGGCCATTGACCTGTGCTTAAAACCTGTAATGAAGGTGGCTTGTTCCACTCTCAAACAGCTTGCCCTGTTAATAATTATTAATTTCTAAATTGTGCACCCTCTTTCCATATCAGCTTCTTACTACCCAGAAGACTGTACTGCAGTAGCAGCAGCCATTTGTTTAAATGGTGATTGCATTAAGGTGACTGGCATGTTTGTTTTCCACAATGCAATTTTCAGCATCCCAAAATTCAGTTATCCATTCAGTAGGGAATGAATGGTATGTAACCATTTTGGAAGGCCACAACAAGGGTCGAAAGACAATGGGTGCTGTTCTGAGATGCACTTGTCTAAGATTATTGCATACTCCTGGACTTTCTTAATTGCCTTTCTTCAGCAAAGTGTGGCTTCCACTAGAGAACTGACAAATTGCCTTTTACTGTTGGGAAACTCGCATGCCTATTCAAAAGTAAGACCAGTAAGACCTATTACAGGATTGCAGTGTATAGGATTGCAGTCTCAAAAGCCCTATTGCACAGCTGAACCATACTGAGCAAATAACACTATTTAAAAAAAAGCAAGATGTGAACACTAACTGGTGATATTAGGAATCCCAGACCACAATGTCTGGAAATTAAAAGCCACTAATTCCACACTTTTCAGTTTAAAACTAAAACCAGTAGAATAATTAAAATGGACTGTTAGTAATGGTGCCTCTTGCACAAAGTGCTCTGTAATATTCAGCAAACTATTTTTTTAAAAGTGCGTAAGTATATGTACTAATATTCTTAGGTCAATAATAACTGGAAGGATGTACATTGCAGAACGTGCTTTCAAATAAAATTAGAGGTGCTCTCAATAATGTATCACCTAATACTGTTATTGTTAGATCAATTATTTTCAACTATATCCTGTTTCCTAAGATTACCGATATTCCCTCTGGTCTATACTCAAAACAAAAGACATAGTAGATTAAAAATTGAATTATAAGATGCGTCCTATGTGGATTTACAATGCAGTTAGAATTCAGGGGTGGGATAAAATCTTGGTATCAACTACACTAGCAACCAAGTGAGTTTATGGCTACAATATCCAAGGAAAACTGGAAAAGACTAAGGATGGGTAACATGGTCGGGTGCTGACAACGGATGTTTCATCTTAATGCATAACCTATGCATGAAAATAAAAGACATCTAAAGAAGCACACAGGTTTGAAGTCGCGGTTAACATTCTATCATAATTAGAAACATTTCAAGAGCCCTGTAATTTCCAATCAAAATTACAGTAATTTCCAATACACAAGCCATGATTCATGACAGAATTTTTACATTCCATGAGAGATTATAGTGGCCTGGTGTATGACACAGTGAGTATAGAGCTAACATAAACAATTCCATTTAATGTTTAAACAGCACTTGGTGTTTAGAATCCCACAATAAAAGAAACATATTATTGCAGAAATTATCACTTTGACAGTGATTGAAGGGTAGGCAGGCATGTGGCCTGTAAAGCTATAATTTTTTACAGTCCACAGCTTGAGTTTAATCATTTTGATATAACATTTCCAAAATATCCTTTTAAGTATTCCTTACAGCATATAACTTTAAAAAGAAACATCTTTTCTATATAATGAAAGATGGAGCGACTCCCAACTGCAAATATTTCCAAAGTTGAAGCTTAAATAACAAAACAAACTGCAACAACAGAGTCCAAAATACATCCCCAATACAGAGAACTTATATTATATTACTTAAGCTATAAGTGACAGACACACACCCTTTGGGTAGTTTTAAGAAGCTGGTATCATGGCTAAGGATAATCTACCACTCAAATCAACTTTGTATTTAACTGCCCTGTCTGTACATATTTTCATGCATATAATCAAATTTTGGCCATGTGTTTCAAAGAACTCTAACACTGCTAACAATGATGTACCACTATCTTCAGTGAACATAAACTAAGCATGATAGCTATGTGGAGAAAAAAAATCAAACATGCCATTTCTATCTCCAGCAGTAAATTACCTTCACTCTACACACTGGCTTTCTATTCAATGTCATTAAAAAAGGAGAGTGTTCATATTAAACCATTTGATATTCTATAGGTAACACTTGTATTATAATGTCACCCAACTACTGGCACTTAAAATTGAAAAGCTTGTACAACAGCATTTAAAATGGTATCTGGGGCAGTAGCAGCAGATGCTGAGAAAGGCTCCAGTTTGGGACATCTAAATGATCTGTGTCATCAGAATAAGGCAAGAAGACAAAAAACGATACACTGAACCGAATGAGAGCCAATAAAACAATTAATTAAAAAATAGCAAAAGATGCACACAGAATTAGAGAGGGGCAAGGAGTATAAGTATTTCTATGCAAATGATAGACGTCTCAAGCTTAGACCGCCTGGTAATATTGACATAGTTTTGGGTAGACACTGTATACATAAGAGATACGAAGATAAGAGGAGAGGGTGATTCAAACCAGTAGTTGTACAGGGAGATAATATGTTAAGGATTGAAAAAGAGGAAGGGCTAACAGAGGTTTTCAGATGTCAACAGTGGTGTAATAATAATGATTATGAATATAATGGTAGAGAAAACTATGGGGAAAAGAGAGGGGGAAGATAAGAGTTAAAATTAATAAGTTAAATGAAAATAGACTATTTATACTATTTATGATGATCAATGTAGCAATATATAATTTGGGCCTTCAGTGTGGTTTGAGTTGTGTGTCCCTGGCCATTAGGATGGTAGCTTTCCCTCATATTACTAGGAAAACATCGAATTTTACAACAGACAAGGCAACATTCAAAGAAAGCTAAGCATGCTTAAGATATTGCAAATTTTAACTGTTACATTGTTGTTACCCAATGTGTTCATATAGCATTCTGTTTCCCCCTCTAAATGTAGGCCAAATCAACTCCATATTGGAACAAATGTTGGAAAAGCAAATGTAGCCCACTGAGGCCTGATAAGGCCCTTACCTGGCTTTTAGTTGCTGCAACCTTTGCAAATAATGCTTGAGACACTTTAGCTCTCTTCATTTCCTGCTGAATCTCATCATAAATGGAAGCATTAATGTTCATAGTATTGTTTTCTGGTTTTCCATTCCTTTCTGTTGCAATAGCTGTAGTTTTTACCTGGAAAATAAGATACGAACATCAAATTTCAAAGGATGCCCAGCTGAATGGCACTACAGCTGTAACAACACACTACTCGTGTTGTGTGGGTTGCCAGCGCCTGGAACTGTTAGCACTCCCCCAAGACCCTTCCACCAGCCCAGTTTTGAATAAAGTCAATGAAACAATTATTTCAACTAGCAAGCTTGAACCTAGTAAAAGTTCCTGAGCACATGAAAAGTGCCTTTCCTTTTCATTGAGAAAGTAGGTGACCTAGGGCCAGTCACTGTTTCTCAGCCTAATCTGCCTCACAGGGTTGTTGTAAGGAGAAAATGGAGGGGGAGAATTATGTATACCACCTTGATATGTAAACAACAACAAGATTTTATCGATTTATAGAATCATAGAATTGGGAGGTACCCCCATCTAGTCCAAACTCCTGCAATGCAGGAATCACAGCTAAAGACTCCCTGGCAGATGGCCAGGTGGTTTGTGTTCTTGACTAGAAACCTTCGTGGGGCAGGGGCTGCTTTCACAATGCAAGGCAACATTTCATGGAGCTGATCCACGCCTCTGGTTTCAGCAGTTGATGGAGAGGCTGCAGAAATCTGTTAAGATGCACCATCAACCGAAGCCCTCCCAGACAAGCAAGGTGAAAGTTTCTGCTCTTCCCTGCTGAGCAAACCTAGCAACTCCAGGCACCCAGACAAAACACAAGCAAATGTGTACGCTCTTTTCCCTCTAGGGCAGTGATGGCCAAACTTGGCCCTCCAGCTGTTTTGGGACTACAATTCCCATCATCCCTGACCACTGGTCCTGTTAGCTAGGGATGGTGGGAGTTGTAGTCCAAAAACAGCTGGAGGGCCAAGTTTGGTCATCACTGCTCTAGGGTCATTCCTGTCTCATCGATCTTCATAGGAAGGTTACCCAGCAAGCCAGACACAGCCTTTTATCAAAATTACATTTTCTAACATGCTTCATCCAAATAATGTCAAGAGCATGAGATTCTTTTAACTGGGTATAGATAAATATAATAGTAGATAAATATTAAAAGACTCTTTGAAAACTTGGAGGCGGATGACAACGATAGATGAGGACAAATTACTTCAGACTGCTTGGCATGCCTTTATGAACTTGGGTTATAGGTTACTAGAGAAGGGTTGTTTCATTTCTCCAAACTCTTGCATAGCAGATCAGCCTCAAAAACATTTCCCTTCCTTTCTAACAGTTTCTCTTGAACCATTAAGAATATCATGGATGATTAGTCTGTTGTGCTCTGCTGAGCACTACGTATTGCTAATTAACCTTTCAGAGGCTATCTACAAAGGCTTTTCCCCCTCCAGAACTTCTATTGAAAGCATCAGTCACAATTTAATGTGTGTGATACTTTATATATATATATATATATATATTTAAAAGAAGTTTTTATAATACTATGTTTTCTGAAAAATAATAATTTAGTGTTAGAGTAAGGAATGAACTCAAGGAAGAAAGCTAAGGAAGAAAGTGGAAGCAAAAGGACATAAAACCTTCACTATGTTAAATTGGTGCACCACCAAATCCCATAAGAAGAGTTGTTATTTATACAGCATCATCAGTGCATTAAGGCACTTCACAAAATTTGAAACAAATGCCTACTAAAATCTTACACCAAAAAAATTTAATACAACTAGGCATCAACTAAACTTTGCTAACATTTCTATGAAACTGCCATGAGCCTTTATTCTAATCTGTCTAAGAAAATATAATTTCCATTCCTAGCAGCTCTTTAAAAAATATTTAGAAAAGACACATCTCCTAGCAATTCTATCTATCTTGGCTGACAATAAAAACAGGAAAATTTGGAGTCATTCATATTTCTTGAACGAAGCCCAAATTTACCCAAACAGGTAATTTAACAGCTTTTCACAAATATGGGCTTTCTCATATTTTTTCCCATGTGAAAATGAACAAAAAACCCAACCCTTTTATATACATATTCCCATAAGTACTGTTTTAGTTTAGGAACAAAAATCTTTTTTAATCCTGGTTTAGCTTTTAATATGACATTGTACATTAAAATTCATAAAGTACTTCATTCCAGGCAAAACAAGCTACTTTTCAGTTCAGTTCTTCAAATGGCACAAGAGGTATAATAAATGCAGTTGCTCTCATTCAGAATGGCTTTTTATCAGGACAAAGTTTACTACTCCATTATTACAGTGGCGCCTGGAAGCATATTTATATTTAAATGTTAGTGTTTCCATTAACTGTCCTCTCCATGGTTATTTCTCAAGGATGGAAGGTTGTATTTCATATTTTGGCCATTTCACGTGTGTCATTAAAATAAGACTTGGCACAAAGGTAGCCAATTAGAACTATTTTCTATATAGTGAACTGCCAAGCATTTAGATTTCAAAGGTGTTTAAACGATCTTAATTAAGTGATAAGCTCACAGAAAGAAATCCTCTGAAATTAAAAATTGTGAGGAGTGTATCTGAAGACAAACACCTTCTCAGCAGCAATGAGGGTCCATGCAGCCTCTAATTCAGAAACTTTAGTTCAATTTATCTTTGACTGGGTTTCGAGAACTATTGAAGAATCTGCTTAAATAATGTCAATGAAATTACTGATTATTTTAAAATATATATATTGCTATGCCTGTTGCTAAAAGAGACATCCATCATTTGTAATTCATGGCTGAAGATTTGTTATTGCTTTCTATTCAAAGATGTACCTCCCCTTCACACATTACTGTGTTCTTTGAAGGGCTCCACATACAGGCACTCATTGTGCCTATAACTTATCAAATGGAATTAACTGAGCCTGCAACACCCTTCAGGATTTTAAGCATTATTTCAGAGCTAGTGCAAGCCTTTAGGAGCTTCAGAGAACTATCATAATTTTGTACCTGGTTGACTTCACACTACAAGGCCAAATCTCTGCAATCCATCTGAGGACTTACTAAGACTGCCGACTTCCTTTTTTTAAAAAAGCAAACGAAATGCAGGTTACACTGCTCTGGCAATTTTGATACACAAAACTCAATCAGAACTTACAGCCGCATTACTGTATCTGAAAAAACAGCAACTCTACAGCTTGCCTTTCTTTTGCACACACCATCACAGCACATCATTTAGCATCAAGCAGATCAGAAAGACTTTAAAATAGTTTACTTGTGTTGGTCGGCTGGGCGGTGTGCTTATAAGAGGTGTGGGGCCCATTGCAGAAGCTGCATTCAAACTTCTTTCCCTTTCATCCTGGTATATTCGATCTCTTTCTGCTTCCGGCAGCTGCAAGAAATTCTGCATAGCCCGAAGGTTTACCAGTAAAGATTGTGATGCGGTCTTGGGGTCTTCTTCCTTTCGCAGGATTTCTGAGAGCAAGCCCTGTAGAGGAAAAAGACACATAGACACACACAAACACAAAGCCATATTACTCTATGCAGCCTTATATAACAAACAGTCACTGCTAATCATGATTTGCTTTGCTTCCTTAACTTTAACGCACAACAAAAAGGCATTCATCCTGCATAGGAATATATTACTGACAATTTAGGTAATACAGAAGAGAGCCTCAATTGTATTCCTAATTTTATTAAGCATCTGCTTTACGCACAATACAGACTGAATCTGCTTAATTGGTCTCCTCTTTTTTAACTGACTTAACTTGCCATGAAATCTTTCTAAGACAGACAATAAGAATAAGAATAAATAAAATACAAGTAATTCTGCAGCATTATTGCATCACTGCTATTCAAAGTCTGCAATAAGGCATATATTAAAACGATATAGGCATATCTAGAAATTTGAGGGCAGTTCACAATTTACACAGAACTCGTTTACAAAAAAGAGAGAGCAAAATCCACCTGTGGATTGTCATGTTGAAAACAGTACTTTGCTTTCCCCCCCTTTCCTGCTGCTCCCACCATTTGAAAAATATCATGACTAATCGTTGGATTGGATTATCACAGGTAATCATTGGAAACATGGCTCAATTGGTTATGGCAAATGTCTCAATATTTTTTCCTTCTCTCCTTCCCAAATAATTGTAAGAATGCACACACACACAAACACAGGAAAATAGGAAATTATCCAACAAAATTTGGAATTTGCAGCCAACACAATGGGGATTATTTACTCATTTATTTATGTATTTGTAGTCAAGATTCAAAGGTAGACGTCTATAGACTCTCACCCAGGTACTAATGACCCTTACACAATCAGCTACCACAAACAGACTCTTAGTATCTAAAATGATCTTATCTTCCTTTAGGAAAGACACAGGAAGGTTTTGTTTCCACTCCAAAACAAAGAAACAGACAAACCAACCAACCAACATGCTATTTTTGATTAAGAATGGCTTAGGTTTCTTGCCATATTTTAGGTAGCTGATTATTTAACTTGACCAAGCAGTTGCACAGAATCACAGAATTGCACAGTTGGAAGGTATCCCAAGGGTCATCTAGTCCAACCCCCTGCAATGCAGGGGTCCTGTCCACAGCCATTCCTGGGTGGACTCAAACCACTAACCTTTTGGTTAACAGCCAGATACACTGACCCACTGCACCACGAGGCTTCCACACATGACTTAGCAGTGGGATTTACTTCAAGTATGGGAAACTTTGGCCCCCCAGACGTTACTGAACTACCTCTCTCTTCATCCTTGACCACTTGCCATGCCTGCAAGGCCCAATGGAAATGTAGTTCAGCAACATCTGGAGGACCGAAAGTTCTTCATTCTTGATCTACTTGATTAGCTTGCCTGGCGCTCCAGGAATGATCCACCCGCCTCGGGTTAGAGTGGCCAGTGAATCTGCATTATTAACTAAACCTGCAGCAAAAGGCTTAGGATGATCCACAGGTGTTTTGTTTGTATGTTTCTTCTTCAGACAACCTTAACAAGATTATACCCACATCAAGATTATTATTACCACCATCATCATTAAATTTGCATACCACCATTTATGTGAAGATCACAATAAAAAAATACAAAATGAGAACGCAAAGTTTCAAATAAAAACAAAAACAAACTCATAACCCCACCCCTAGAATTCTAGAGGAAGGCCTTTTTATGAAAGGACGCAACTGATGGTAGAGTTAACACTTCACAAAGTCATAGAGATGTGAAGGCAACCTGAGTTAATCAAAACCCAGACTAGGGAGCAAAGAGAACTTAAGAGAGACTTAGAGGAGCCAACGTCTGCTCCACAAAACACTATATGCATTTCGAAAACGGCAAATTCAATTTTATCTTAGCAAAGGAATTAAAAAAGGAAAGCCCATGAGAAGTAGCCCAGCTACTTAAAGTACATTGTGTAGCAAAGAGCCTCAGCCTTTAAAACAGCTTACCAAGAAACAAAAAGATCACAACATTAGAAGAATTTGTCCAGCCAAGCGCTGTGCAGGAAGAGTTCATAAACAGAGCACTGTGCTATAATATGTCATACCCAGTAGTACAAATGGTGACAACAGAAATGGATGACAATTTTTTTCTTAGGCGGTATATATTGTAAAGGCATTGAACTTCCAGGAAGAATAAATGTAATTATTTGTGGGTCAAATGTTAATTCCAAAACAGATTCAGGATATGATGCGACAGTAATTTCAGAGGAGAACTACATGGTATTCCAAGGCAGATACTTTTACAGCACAGAGGGTGTTCTACTACAGAAATAATATACACAGAGGAGCAGTTCATTGCATGTGTGTTACAAGGTGGTAACCTCCTCAGCCTTAGAGTACTTGCCCAAGAGAAAAAGAAGGAATGTTTGGAGACACGTCTAAAAAGAAGATGGCGACTAGTGTCAACTAGTGACCAACTAGATGCCAATGGAAAGCTCACAAGCAGAAGAGTACAACAAAATTCTCCCCATTTGTGATTCCCAGCAAATGGTATTCAGAGACCAACACAAGAGATAGCAGTCCGCCTGGCTTCTGTGCGTAAAGGTGCTGCTGCTGTTCCCTTAAGTAAGGGGAATAATGTCTTAAGAAATTGATTCAGCACCGTTTTTTAGCCCTTTGATAGTGTTCTTGTCCTCTCCCCAAATTCTGACTCTGTACAGCATTTGGGGGATCACTCTGGAGATCAGCTCAACTCTGTTAGATTTAATAAGCCATGATGAGCGAGGGTTAAGTAAAAATATGGGTGGCTGGACCCAACCAAGCAACCTATCCAAATAAGGTAAAGGTAAAGGGACCCCTGACCATTAGGTCCAGTCGTGAACGACTCTGGGGTTGCAGCGCTCATCTCGCATTATTGGCAGAGGGAGCCAGCATACAGCTTCAGGGTCATGTGGCCAGCATGACTAAGCCGCTTCTGGCGAAGCAGAGCAGCACACGGAAACGCCGTTTACCTTCCCGCCGGAGTGGTACCTATTTATCTACTTGCACTTTGACATGCTTTCGAACTGCTAGGTTGGCAGGAGCAGGGATCGAGCAACAGGAGCCCACCCCGTCGCGGGAATTTGAACTGCCAACCTTCTGATCGGCAAGTCCTAGGCTCTGTGGTTTAACCCACAGCGCCACCCGCGTCCCTTTTTCTTATCCAAATAATCAGGCTCTAATAACTGAAATTTATTCATGAAAGCTAGGGTATAAACACTGCATCCTGATGGTTGTGAGCAACTTTATACCCACCCATCTAGATGGTTTCCCCAGCAACCCTTCAGAGTACATTGCAAATATATAACAGCACTCTACCAAGGGTTGCACCAAATTCCTCCTGGGCTAGACTTCAAAATATCTCACAATATTCAGAAAAGCTCTGCTGGATGATACTGAGAGGATTCAACAGCAGAGGAGAAAAATTGTTTCTGCACTTCCATCACTACTAGAGTAGCTTGATAGTGGGGCTCTATATTGTGGTCAGCTGGATACACCATGAATTTTTTTGTACCTGCATTCCAACCATTTTCATTTTTCAAAATTATTTTGTGGGCATTACTAGGAGGGGTGCATGGTTCAGAATTGATGTAAGTTGCATTCTGCTCCATAATTCTTACTGAAGCAGAAAAACTTTATTTTATGTATTGCTTATAACCCACTTTACTGAGGAAGCCCCAAGTTGCAAACAGAAAAATCAGCACAAAATATTAGGATAATCTATAACAAAGCATAGCATATATTAACATAGAAAACAAGTAAAAGCTATAGTCATGTCAAAATAATGCAGTAAACATGTTAAATCCATTCAGAACTTATACAATGATTTTATGTTTTGGTCTAAGTAGAGATACAATAGCCCACTATTGGTAAAAGCGAAATAAATACATACTGGGAAAGTGGGTAATAAGTACTATCTTGGAGAAACCAATTATTAAAACACATTGAAAGGAGTAAGTGCAGCAAACCTTAGTTGTACTGATTGTAGCTGGATTCCTACTGCAAACAAATTTCAGCATATAGTTTGTAACTTCTTTCCTGCATTGCTTTTTTTCCACAACATGCCAATTGCTTTTCCACTAAAAAATGGAAGGCAGAAATCACTAGCGTGCAGGCACACACACACACACGTCTCTATATAGACTATGTTCTTCCAAGCTCTTCACAGACCATAAACACTTGATGACCTTCATACATGAAAATATTTGGACCAAGTATCACTACAAAGCCATCCAGTGTTTGCCATGGCAGACATCTTGTCACAAAGTCCCACAATGCAAGCGTACACTTTCAAGTTAAGAGGGGGGATGTCAAACTTACATTCATACTGTGCATGCTTTTCTTTGTCAGATCCAGATTGCTATTCACAGAGATTTGGAATGTCAAGAAGTCTTCTAATATATCACACTGAGATGGTCTAAATACCTAAACCTTGGCAATGTTTCAGAGATGACTAGAAAGCACTTTGCTGACCATTGGCAAGCAAGCAAATTGGAAAGGCTGATAACAGATGGGAACTGTATTGATTGTACCAAAATCTATGAAGAAAGAAATCCTAGAACTTGTCCAGTAGCACCTTAAAGGTAAAGGGACCCCTGACCATTAGGTACAGTTGCTGACGACTCTGGGGTTGCAGCGCTCATCTCGCTTTACTGGCCGAGGGAGCCAGCGTACAGCTTCTGGGTCATGTGGCCAGCATGACTAAGCTGCTTCTGGCGAACCAGAGCAGCACACAGAAACACTGTTTATCTACTTGCACTTTGATGTGCTTTCGAATTGCTAGGTTTGCAGGAGAGTAGCACTGTGTATCTAAAGAAGTGTGCATGCACACAAAAGCTTATACCCAGAACAAACTTAGTTGGTCTCTAAGGTGCTACTGGACAATTTTTTATTTATTTCAACTGCGTCAGACGAACACAGCTACCTACCTGAATCTAGAATCCTAGACCTTGTTCACAAAGGGGATAAAAGTATAATCACAAGTTGTGAACAAGCCATGGGGATAGCACAATACTAGAAAAAAACAATATATTATCTTGTGACTGTTTTAGAAGAAACAGATCGTCACAACAGAATCTTTCATCACTACACCCCATTGGGAGATGGACATTATTTGGCAGACACTAACTACTATTAAAGGTATATTGAGATACTCCCTTGCCTGGCATTATCTGCCACAGAGCTGTTGTATGACTGAATAATATCTTTGATAACTTTGGAATTCCAGACCTAATTCATGACCTAAAATATAATCCAATTTGCAGCAACTGAATTCAGTCATTCTGGACATCTTATAACTTTTGCTATGTTACCAACAGTTAAAAGACAATGAGCAGTACAGACTGCAATGAAAATCTTGAGGGGGGAAATGACATATGTACTTGCTCTTTTAAACTTTAGGTCAACGCTATTGATTCTACTGGAGTCCAGCAAATTGCTCATGGAAAGACAAATCAGAATACTTTGCCAACCCTAGAGAAGAACCTTCTTTCCAAAAAGGCTTCCGTTGGAAAAAGTTGCTGCTTCAAATTAGCAAGCCAAGAGATGTTATGAGCATTCTATAACTCATCCAGTTCAAAGCAGTAACTGCCACATTTAAAGAGAGGAGACAAAGTTTATATCAAGTTTGTTGGAGAAAAACATTATGGCATCAGCTACTGTGGAAGAAATTAAATACCCAGATAATATTCTGTTAAGATGGTACATGGAATACTCAAAAGAAACCAATATCCTCCTATCCCCAAGAAGTTACAATCTCCAAACACACAAAGTAGTACTTGAAATCCCAAGTTCATCTACTGAGAATCAGCCAGAGCCATTTTGTAAGACTGATAGTTACCGTACTTTTTCCCTCCTAAAAGGTAAGGGGAAATGTGTGTGCGTCTTATGGAGCGAATGCAGGCTGCGCAGCTATCCCAGAAGCCAGAACAGCAAGCGGGATTGCTGCTTTCACTGCGCAGCGATCCCTCTTGCTGTTCTGGCTTCTGAGATTCAGAATATTTTTTTTCTTGTTTTCCTCCTCAAAAACTAGGTGTGTCTTGTGCTCTGGTGCGTCTTACAGAGTGAAAAATATGGTATATTACTACTCAGATTGTCATATGTTCTATACCTAAACTACCCAATACAGTCGTACCTTGGCTCCTGAACGCCTTGCGAGTTGAACGTTTTGGCTCCCAAACACCGCAAACTCAGAAGTGAGTGTTCTGGTTTGCAAACGGTCTTTGGAACCCAAACACCCAACGGGGCTTTTGTGGCTTCTGATTGGCTGCAGGAGCTCCCTGCAGCCAATCGGAAGCCACACTTTGGTTTCCAAACATTTTGGAAGTCGAATGAACTTCTGGAACAGATTCTGTTCGACTTCCAAGGTACAACTGTATGTTGATTTATTCAACTATTGTTTCTTTAAGTAAAAGGAATGAGATGTGTGGACAGTGTGAACAGTGGGGAGGTATAGATAAAGACAATGTCTATACCTCCAAATGTAATCAGATCACCAGTAGCACTGGATTAGGAATTCCCCATGTCTGTCTGCCCTTGAGAAAGACAACAGGTTTCTTGTCTAGCTTTCTGACCGCTATACCCACTATGGCCTAGAGCACGCATGTGAAGCCTGTGGCCCTCCAGATGTTGCTAAACTACAACTCCCATCATCCCTGACCACTGATCAAGTTGGCTATGCCTAATGGGAGCTTGAATATTTTCGGACACAGACAATGGCAGCCACCCTATCTTGCTTTTTCAGCTTTAAGCTAGAAATGGAAAAGCAAACTTTGCTTCCATACTTCTAAATTCTATAGCCAGTGGGCAGCCCCTCTTTCTCCAACACCAAATGTCAACTGGGGGGGTTGGTTTTCAATAGGCTCACTCCCCCACCATCACTATGCACTCAGTCATGATTCTCCCCCTGGCTGCAATTGTGGGAAGAGAGAAGACCGATATAAAGACAATGCTATTTGGTAAAGGGAGGGTTAAATCTTAGGGTGGAGAGACAATCTGTAGAGAAGAATATGGCTACAGCTATCTAATATGCCAGTGCAGCAGAGTGATAGGTCACGTAGAAATTGTGCAGCTAATTCAGGTGTGTATGCGTGGAAACTGATCAAGAAAACATGGGAAAGGGAAGTTTTATTCAAAATATATTTCAGATGCCCTTTTAGAAGTGAGTGGCCTGTGTGGAAGCAACCATGCAGTCTGGTCCTACATCCCTGGCTTAGAGTCTAAGTCAGTCTTTCTCAACCTTGGGTCCCGAGATGTTGTTGGACTAAAACTCCCACTATCCCTAGCTAGCAGGATTAGTGGTTAGGGATGATGGGAGTTGTAATCCAGTAGTATCTGGGGACCCAAGGCTGGTTTAACACTCCCTTCAGGAGAGGTTGTCTTGAAAGGAGGTATGCCCAAATCTTAAAATTATGCCGTTTCTTTATTGCAATAAACTAGCAGTTTTCTAGTCATATGGGCTGTAGCTCATAGGTTTTACTGATTTATTCCTGTTGTTTTAAAAAATAAATGCTCTTATTGATTTTTACTGAATGCCACTTTGCAGAAAGTGGTCTGTAAATAATATTAAATAAATAAATAAATAAGATATAAGCATAATTACTACAGTGATTATATTGCAACCAGCTACACCAGCGATTACCCCATTAATGCAGTCAAAGTAATTTGTCAATGTATTGTAATTCTGTTATTAAACTTTTGCTATGAGTGAAAAAAGAGGATGAGTTTAGATGTGCTAATTTAGGAGGTCTGTTTTTCCCCTTACAGGAGAAGTCAATTTAAGCCACAGCCACATCACACAAAAAATGAACATAATCTTTACAAATCATTCAAGTATATTTCATTAGTAATTGCACAAATATGTTCAATAAGTTTCAGTGCTTTCAAAAGCTAATTATGAATTCTTTAAAATAGGGAGATAAATGAAAGTGTCTGCCAATATGAACTAAAACATAGCCTGTCTGGCCCCCAGTTTGTCTGCTCTTTGAACGTAATCACTGATTCAGATAGATTTTATCAGGCTCCTGGAACTTCAAAGCTCTCTGAAGAAAAATATGATTTGCTCCCAAATATGCAGAACATCCTCATATGCTGTCTTTACTGCAATGGATTGAAATCTCATATCCAGGTGGAAGATTATTTTCAAACTCCACCCGCAAGTTTGGAGTCCTGCCAAGTAAGTTATAAGCAGACACATTTATCTTTGTCGCTTATTAGCGAGAGGAGAGCTGTCATGATAGTGTAATAGCACCTTTTTACCTTTTACTCAAACAGTGATATGGGTAGTGTGCTTTTTCTTAAATTACACTATGAAGAATTATACGAACACAGTGGCAATTTCTGTTATACTTAAGCAGGCAAATTTCCCTCCACCACATAATTTACAGAACTCAAATTCAATAAAACATTACAGGATGGTCCATTACTGTTATCAATTTTGAATAATCCATCTTCATTCTTCATTTTACTGGAAAATAAGCAGCGTGCCAAAGACAAGGGAGAAAAGGAGGAAAGAAGAATTGAAGAAAGCCTAACTGGGTGCTGTGGGGAAACCGTTGATCTGACTTTAAAATTACTGCATGCACATTGCAGTACCCCACGTTATTTCTTTAAAATTGAAGCTGTTTAGGGGTAAGGGGCATCTACAAAATCTCTCTCTTTCCAAACTGCAAATGCTCTCCACTCCCCATACTCAAACACCCCTAATTTTATCTGGATACGTTGCCCTGCAGTTCACTGAGACTTCGAAGACCCAATGGAAGGAGCATGGAACATTAATTACTTGCAAGTAGGTTCCCATGTTGTCTGTGTCAAGCAGCAGGCTAAGGAACCTGCAAACGGATCTACTTGTTAGTGGACATCCAGCCTGCTGCTTAACATGGCAGAGTGGAACCTTTCCTCCCAAGCATGTATTTTCAAGCAGGAAGTCCTCAAGACTAATCAATTTCACTGCTAAGCAAAACAAAGGATTTAAAACCTTCCAAGATGATTTCCTAGACCCTTCAACAATGTACTACTCTCTTCTTTGTTGTTGTTGATAATGATGATGATTTATTGAATTTGTATACCTGGGGGTCGCTCTTAAACTGCGGTTGTTGTATGGAGCACAGTTTATGGGACACACATTGAAAAAATTATAGTTGGTGCAAATTCAAAGTTTGATTTTTTTACCCTTAAATATCCAAAAGCATTTCTTCTCTTTTACTGTACTATTTAACAATAAAATAATGATTAATGGAATTGCTGCAGCTTCTCTCTCTCTCTCTCTCTCTCTCTCTCTCTCTCTCTCTCTCTCTCTGTGTGTGTGTGTGAGAGAGAGAGGGGGGGGGAGAAACACTAATATGTGCCATGGGAAAGGGTAAAATCGAGAAATTAACAGATAACAATTTCAGAAATGAAACTTTCAAAAAAAAAAAAAAAACCAAAACCCAACCAATCATATTTGGAAATTTAAAATATGTGAAATAATATATACATGTAGAAGCCTGGAGCATAAGCAAGAGACATGCTTAGTAGAAACATCAGTAGAACAAAACTGCTTCAGAAGCAGAAGCATGTATGAACAAAAAGACTAAGAAATCAAGAAATCTTACAAATCAAAATATCTGTTCGTTCTGTATAAAACACCTCTTTGTATTACACATAGTATCTGAAACAATAGTAAACTTGCCTTAACAGAGCTGATTTTTAGATAGACCCTCTATTTACTAATATATTTTATATTAAAATGCTGCATGAAAGTTTCTTTTTATGTAAAAAATGAGGGGGAAGACATAAGACAGTTGAGTGGGACACAAAAGAACAAAATATATTCCCCCTGCCCCTTATTCGTACAAGGTCCAGTGGCAACCACCGTCTTTGGAATGGTGGATTATATATTACAGAAATCATGGCCTGTACCAACTGAAAGATGCATGAATTTGTCCTAGAATATGGCAACATCAACTTTTTGACAAGAGTGTTACAGAAAAATTCATATGCACACTAGTAAAATGAGAGCTACTACTTAAGCAAAAATCGTAAGGCACCCTTCCCAATCCAGTGTCTTCTAGATGTTGTTGGGCTGTAACTCTCATCATCCTTGACCGATGGCATGGTGGATAGAGCTGATGGCTATTGTAGCCCAAAACATCTGCAGACCACAAGACTGGCTGGGAAAGGCTATCCTAACTTGCATGGTCTTCAGTTGTTAGTGAATTTCTGTGCACTAGCCAAAATAATTAAGCTCTTAAAAAGCATACTACTCCCTTAATCGGAACTGCTTTTTTCAGTAAAACTAGTTCTTGGTTGTCCAAGAACAATTTAAAAATAACTTCAGTCCGTAGCGTAAATTCCACATACAGAAATATCCCACAATTTATATTCACACACGTTCAACTTAATTAAAATTCAGCAGATGTAATATTACCAAAAAAAAACTTCCTCCTTTTCAGTAGAAGTCACAGAGCTGGAAATAATCACAAATATTTTCAATTCACATTGTTTCAATGAGCGACTCAAGAACAGAAGCAGTTACATTTTCCAAAGCTCAGGCTGATGGACCTTGCTAATAGTTTGTCCAATAAACATAAGTCAAACATTGATTTGCACTGATGAAGTAAAAAATCTAAAGTGAAAAACTGGACTTTTAAAACCCGTACTAAAATGGGGTTGTCATGGTTGTCCTACAAATATTTTTCTTTTATAAAAAGTGGGGAAGATTTTGTTTGAGGCAAGATTAATGAAAACAAATGAAGGGCTAGGTGGAACTATCTGTGCTCATTTGGAGCCTTAAAAACAACTGGGCCGTTGTGTCAGAACTTGAGAAGGAGCAGTCAAAGTAAAAACTATACCTCTGGCATGGTACAATCTGGCATCACGACTGCTCCTGAAGTCTTCACAGATACAGACTACAGAGATTACTCTTGGACGTCCAATGTCCAAGCAATCTACAGCAAGGATGGGGAACATGTGGCCCTCCAGATGTTGTTGGACTACAACTCAACAAACCACTGGGAATGTTAGCTGGGCCCGGGGGGAGGACAAAATCCAATAAAATCTGGAGGAACACAGGTTCCCCACCACTATCCTACAGTATGAGGTTGGTGCCCATACTGGTGATACAACCTTTGTTTGTTTGTTTCAAGTAAGGAGGGTATGTGCCATTTCTGGTACAGTAGCTCACTGGAGAGGGGGAAGCATACAGCCCCCGATTACCAAAAAAAGGGAAAGAAGCTAATGAAACAGAATGTTGTTCAGAGGTACACCCACAAAAACGGGAAAGATGAACACTCAAATGGAGAACGTGGCACCTCTTTAAAAGGGCTATCAACTTCTTGGGGGAGGCAATTCATTTCTGCTACCCTCCCCTCTCCATATATTTTTAATTTTATATATGGAATATATATTTAGAATGTATATTCTACGCAGACGATTTTTATTTTATTGAATAAGTTTATGAGGTTTTCAAGAAAAGGACACCATCAGCTTGGCTGTGAAAATATTTGCAGTTTAGGAATGAGTGACTGAGCATTCTGTAGGGGTCCCCCTGCCCTGCCTGTCATATCCTTTCTAATTCTTTCATAATTATTCTATTTATTTTGTAGCTACCAATGTAGATTACAAAGACCAAAACAGTGTTGCAATGCATGTAGAAACTTCTCCATGTATTATAAAGATTTTTCTAATTAATTTTAAGTATTTCTGATGAAAGTATGTGCTGTGTTATCCCTTTTTTATTTAGTGAAATCTTTGTACTTTCAAAATTTATTGATTCAGTTATAAATATTGCATTGTTTATTAATTGAACTGATGCTGTCTGAGATACTGAACATTAATTTTATTGATTGTTTACTCCAGCATTTCTATAGTTAAGGCCAGTGTTCATATTGCCTGGTTGCGTTTTTTTGATACTGTTGTTTTTACTTTGGTATGTTCTTGTTAAAAGCTTTGGGCTTCATTTTGGAAAAGTAAGTGCGGTACAAACATGAAATCAAAGAAGAAGAATCCAAATCGAGATGCAACAGTTTCCCATTGGAACTGGTAAAGTTTTTGTAAAAAAAAAAATCTTCATTGCTGGATTTGTATCCTGGGCAGATATTTCAGTAGCTGGGATATTTGGCTTTTCTTTTCATTAGGCATCTGTGATCTCCATTTTTTGCCATTTATGACTGTTTACATACATTGTTTTGATACCACATATTACCATTTATAATGTATGTCTATCATAATTCATTGGTCTCTTTTATGGGTAGTGCCAGTTTGTGCGCTCCTATCTCTCCTGTTTGGTTGGCATCTCTGATCTAGTCTGGTCCACTCTTCCTCTCCTTTGGTTTCTTTGTTGGGGAGTCAAAAAATGGCAGAACATTGCTTCAGAATGATGAGGTAACCTTGTTGAAGCTTGCTATTTATTTTTGTGTTCCAAATATTTCATGAACACTTCTCGGCTTCTGTGGGTTGGGGGAGGTGGCCTCAAGGATGGCAGTGGAAAAGATTATTAGGGCTGCCAGTTGCAATATGCAGAATCTACCCTTTTCTTTCAACACATGGGGAGCAGACCCTCTTAGATTTTGCTGTACTTCCAATTCCCATCAGCATAGCAAATAGGAACGATGTAAACTGGAGTCCAACAGTATTGTAGAGGACACAGGTTCTTGCTTTAACACTACTGGTGCAGCAGAAGAGGTTACAATTGCTTCATCTCCTGCCTACTCTTTTATTGGATTTCTCTCTCAACTTTACACAACAACATCCAAGATGACACTGGGCAGGAGATGTAGCAGCAACATCATCTCTTGCTTCATCACTAATTGTTAATTTTCAAAGTTGCCCCAATAGTCCTCAACCAAAGCATAACGGGTACAACGACTAATGCCATAGTATGTGTCAGTGCCCATTAAACAAATGAATTGACTAGGCAATGCAAACATTATAGATGCGAAGCACTTTATGACTGAAGTGAGCTACTTCTGGCTGAATGTGCCTATTGGCCCACTGTTGTGTAATTTTAACTTATGTTCCAAAGTCTGGGAATAATAGAAACTATTTATACTAAAGGTGTGCTTTAAAGGCCTATAAGATGTTGCACTTTTTAACTGTTTACTTCTCCAAACCATGGTTACTAAGTAAAAAAAAGAAAGGGGGGCATGCAGGAGAACCAGCTAAGTGTGGTCATAATTTCCTAGTACATTTCCTAGAAGCTACCAATTTTGCATCTACCAATGTTTCATTGATCCATCACGGCAGGTCTAAGTTTGTGCAAATAATAGAATAATGAACAGGGGAGATGGCAAAAATAAAAATAAAAATTAATAATCTTGCTTTTTTTTTTTAAAGAAAAGTCTAACCTGAGTTCTGTTAAATGCCACACGTGCAAAAACTGCCTGCGAGATTCCTGCTCGTTTCAATTCATCACGCACCCACTGGTAGATTTCGGAAGACACCTCTGTGTTAGTTGAGACCTGCTGCTCCAACGGCTTGTTCATGGATCTGCTGACCGGAGGAGGATGGTTCAAGTACTGTTGGTTTAAGGACTGTTGGGCTAGAAGTCTGTTCACTGCATACTGCTGGTTTAACAGTTGGGCCATCACCAGTTGCTGATTTACCAACTGAGGACTAATGGGAGTAGATACAAGTCCAGGATGCAGGTTTGGAAGTGGGGTCCGAACAGGTGGTTGACTGCTATGAGAAAGCTGAACAGGGGATGGAGGCTGTTCAGCCGTGTTCCCTGGGACTGGTTGGTGTCCAAAGTTGACGTGGTTGGCACCTTGTTGGGATAGTTCAGAAAGGCTATCCATTTCAGCTACAGAAGGAGAGGGGAAAAAGAGAGATACTACTGAGATGGTATTTTTTTTTACAGGCACACACATATATATAGCAGCATGGTTGATAATCTTCACGAGAAGATTATTCTCTGTTTGATTACAGAGCATTGCCAATAAAACATTGCTAGCATTTTCCCAGCTGTATTTTTTTTATAGACAATGCATTATTTATTTAATAAAATTTATTATAAAGAAAAATCTCCAAGCGGATTATAAGAAAGCCAAAACAATAAAATGATCAGCAAAAACAGCTCTTTAAAATACTCAAATAATATTAATATCAGCAATAAGTGATAACAATATTAAAACACATGTAAACAAACATTCTACATATCTGCATAGGAAGGTCTGCTCTAAAGAAAACTGATTTTAGCAGATGCTGAAAAAAGCATCGTGAAGGCACCTGCTGGATGCCAATAGGGTCTTGGAAAACTTGAGAAAGCTCTTTACTCCCAAGAAGAGGGAAATTGGCATTACCAGTTCGGTAAAGCTTCAGCTTACAAAAACTGAGTCTCTCATATATATTTCAGTAAAAATTACCTTTGTATTCAGCCTCTTCCTTTTTACATCCACTATTTAAAGTCCCCCCCCCCAAAAAAAACCTGAGAGTATTTTAAAGATTTTTCTTCCAAGTTACATTATTGTTGTTATTATTGGACAAATATTAACTTGTGGGTGTATTCCAGCCAGTAGTTTTAGAATGGCTAGAATGGTTTGTTTATTATTATTATTATTATTATTATTATTATTATTATTATTATTATTAGCATTTGGAAAAGTGAATGCAAAGCTGTTATTAAAAGCATGAGCAGCAAATCCCTGGCTATGCAGAGGTGGAAAACTCGTTTCTTTTCTAATGGCACAGCTAATATGGGGAATGAAATTCTGCAACAGTCTCTCAAAAGTTATTGGATACTATAACCATACACATCTGGTTTTGAGAATACATAGCAGAAGCTTATGCAAAGCTCCATCATTTGAATGTTCATCGGAAAGCTTTTTAAAAACTTGAACAAAACTGAAAATAAATGCTGAATCCAGAGTATTTATTTCAGAAGGTACTGAAGTTACAAGTGATTTCTGTATATTAAACTGTGGTTCAGTTAACACAGGCTTCATTTGTACATTTGTGTACATATTTTAACAGCTCGTCACTTTTTAAATAGCCACTGTTTTCATTCCTGGGTACGGAAAAACTTGTGAAGAAATTCCTGTGAAAATCAGGCTGTAAACTGCCCACAACAGCCTTGCGGGCAGCCTTTTCTGCTGTTATGGGGTGCTGATTTGTGACATTCTGCTAGTGGTGGCTGACAGGTGATGCAGACTTGGTCATATACAGCAACCCGTTTTCACACACGTTTTTCCATAATCCCATACCTAGGGAGGAATAGCTGTAGAAATGACAGTGCCACTTACAGTTTAGTCCTAACTCAGAAGCAATTACCGCCTGGTAATTGTGTAATAGGATCGCAGCCTAAGAACTGTGACAAGGGCTCTTGATGTCACACAACCCAGTTTGCAGTCAAAAGTGTGAGCAGGCTCCAATGAAAAACAATGTGGCTAAAATGTGGCGCAAACTGATAGGAAGGCTCTCTGTGTTACTCTGTCTGTGACAGCTGTCTCACCACACACAAACCATCACAGGCGAACCATCGTTTAATATGGCAGTCATCAACAGTAAGCATGAATGAATTTCACCAGTAGTCTGACCCCTTTTTCCTTCTTAGAGCAGGTCAATGGCTGCTAGCATATTTATATAGCAATCTATTATAGTTTCACTATCTAAGCTTAACTTTTTTTAAAAAAAATGTAAAATAATTTAATAAAAGCATATTTTGGCAAACTGTTACGTCCTAATCGCTGTCTAACTAGGTCTTGCACAGATAAAGATGGGCCTTAATCCAATTAGTGTTTTGGTACAGATTGTGGTTTTATGTGATGTTCTGGTGAATTTTATGGTTTTAGTATGATTTTTCGATTTTAGAAAAGGCACACAAATGTTGAGATAAATGGCCAGGGGTGGCTTAACTACAGTAGTACCTCGGGTTACAGACGCTTCAGGTTACAGACTTTGCTAACCCAGAAATAGTACCTTGGGTTAAGAACTTTGCTTCAGGATGAGAACAGAAATTGTGCTCCAGTGGCGCAGCAGCAGCAGGAGGCCCTATTAGCTAAAGTGGTGCTTCAGTTTAAGAACAGTTTCAGGTTAAGAACGGACCTCCGGAACGAATTAAGTACTTAACCCAAGGTACCACTGTAATGTAAATTACCGTATTTTTCGCTCTATAAAATGCACCAGACCACAAGACGCACCTAGTTTTTGGAGGAGGAAAACAAGAAAAAATCTATTCTGAATCTCAGAAGCCAGAACAGCAAGAGGGATCGCTGTGCAGTGAAAGCAGCAATCCCTCTTGCTGTTCTGGCTTCTGGGATAGCCGCGCAGCCTGCATTCGCTCCATAAGACGCACACACATTTCCCCTTACTTTTCAGGAGGGAAAAAGTGAGTCTTATAGAGCAAAAAAATACGGTATATCACTGACTGCAATCCAATTTGGATCAGATTATATATAGACATCCATCACTGGACTCTTGATTTGACTTCATAGAAACATGAAGCTTCAAATAGGAACTGACTTCTGTTTTCACTCCAGGGTGTTTGGCACATTCAGAAGTTATTAGCCCCATGTTTCAGTAAACCCTGTGATATGGAGGAGAACATCTTAATGGAGATGCAGGGATAATCATGGTGCATACACACAGTCAAAAGAATCCTTTGGCTACAGGGTTCACTGAGAAACCATGAGCAAAAAAATATAGTGAATTTAGTTTTTCTTAAATCAAGAGATTATTTTCTTAAACCAGTATTTTAACATACGGTCATTATTATTATTTCTGCTATGATGGCCACATGACAGATTTAAAATCTGAAATGTTTTCAATATTCAAAATGTTACGATTCCCTTTTTTATTTCTAAAACTTTGAGAAAACTAACAGGTGTCAGTATGCCAATATTAATGAATACTAATTTTTAAAACTACACATTATTAACATTCAAGCATTTACACAGCTTTCTTCCTTTTCCTTGGCTACACTGTACAAAAAGTGTTCTGGGAGCAGGAAAACTTTCATCTCTTGTACTTATTAGCAAAAACAAGTCCAAGTTTCCAGAATTTGAATAAGCTTAAAAGTGCTTCAAATCATAAACAAGTAGTCACCATTACTTCAATTCTTATCTTTATGCTTACCCATCATATCTTTTGCCTTCTTGAAATGTTTATACCACCTCCCAAATTCCTGACATTTTGCTGCCGAGACGTTTGCATAGTAAGTGCTGTTCACAATGGAAGAAATCATACTCTGAAAAAGGAGGGCAAAAGCATCTGTATTATTGAGATGTTTAACAAAAGACATTATTTTAATTATCTGATGGATAATATGTTAATACTCAATACCATATTGAATTCTAATTCTTTAGATCCCTGCTATTTGTCCCAGTATCTTTGACAGAAATACCAGCATAGCATCGCTTGCAAAAATTATGTCATATTTTTATCTAGCCCATGACCCTCTGGGGGCTGTTTTTCCACACAAATATACATTAATGGAAGACAACACATATTCTCCCTTGTGTTAAAAATCATGTAAAGTTTTGTTTTGACACATCTTAAAGCTGCTATGTTAGGAGGCTTCCAGGGAAAGAAAATGCAACAAAATCTAAGCTTGCACGATCTTCTCACATGACTATGTAAACACAGGTACACCCAACCTGGAACAATTTATAATGAATGGTCAAAGATATCTGTTTATAAGTCTTATTGAAGGAAGCTACAAGATTCAATTTTTGCATCATATTCATCTGGTATTATTTAATTATGCACACCTAAAATTCTAATACTATTTCTATAAAGAATAATTTTCTAGAATAATTTTATCCCCTACTTCCCCCACTCATCAAGTGCTATTTTTAGTTTTCAGGCTCAATAAGAAATAATCCTTAACATACGCAAGGAAATATATCAATTTAATACATTAAGATGAATCTGAATGGATCCACCCCTCCACTCATAACAGAGATAGTAGCTGAGCTTGTTATACCAGGTACTATAGTGAAGTTGCATTCCCCCCCCCCCCCAATTTGCAACTCCATCCCTCACCTTCAGAGGACAACACAATTTACCTGTTGGGTGTGGTACAGTACATTAGACCTTCCCATCTTTACAGATGGGTGACAAGCCATCTAAGTTTCTTTAATCATAACTCTTACAATGAACCAGAGGGGCTTGATCAGATAATTACCTTGTTTGTAACACTACTTGTCCTTTATGAATCTATAAAGGTGGGTAGCAGAGGATCAAAAAAGTACAAGGACTATGTATGGTAAAGCAATGGCATGAGGCAGTCCAAAATCGAAGTGCCAAGATAAAGACATCATGAGAATTAGCACCTGTGGGACTTTTCAAGTCTATAAAATGACAGGCGGCTGTCAATCCTGTTGTCACGTGCTAGCTAAGTATCATATCAGAAAGACAGCTAAAAGATTACTGTTGTCAACTCTCTGCAAGGCAATCTTGTGTTCATTCAATTTCACATGAAAGGGACTTTTTCATATATATATATTATCTTTCAAATATACAACTCCCAAGTGCATATAACACTGCAATACATTTAAAGGTTCGCACCGATATTTCTCTGTAGCTGGCTTTTACCATTTTTCTTTCCGCTTCAAATACTTCTAAAGTTAACTTAAATATTGCTAGTTGGCAAAAAGATTTACAAAGACGTATTTTCAGTTATTTTCTCTGTGCTGCCTATGGCTGCAAAAAAAGAAATAACATAAAATATAGCAAGTTATAGTGTCACAGATAGTGACACTGGTAACAGCTTTTGCCCTTTCCTGGGAAAGGAAAAAAAATTGGAGAATTTAAACTGCCGACAGATCTCTGTGTCTCTGCACATCCACTGTGAAATTGCTTGAGTTCATATGTGTCTCTAAGATCAAAAAGTACCCAAATTTATACATGCACAGTACTTGTAGTTCTTTTTCTGAGAGTCTGATGAAGATTTGATCTGAAATGGTGCCACCTTTCCAAAAGACCTACTACACTGGGATGCTACCATCTGCCACAGACTGAGCTTTCTTTTACAGCCAAATACATTATTTATAATTATCTCTTCCATAACTATGTGGCAATAGGGATTGATTCCCACCCCCCACCCAAGTTCATTTTTGCTTCATCTAGACAGCTTTAAAATGTATCCTATATTCTGAATCCTAGCCTTGCATAATATGGGATAAGATGGCATCTCAGTAATTTCGTATACATTTTGTGATTTAAAGAGGCGGGGAAGACCTGAGGTCTCTCGTCTTTTTTTTTTGTATATATATTGTTTATTCATAAGACAAGAGAAGATTTATCCCTAGGTGTACTTTTATATCTGATCCAATCTTCATCAACCAGTACAGCATATTATAGATGGCCTTTCTTAACTATGACCTGTAGGTTCTCTCATCGTAAATGGCTTATGATTAAAAATGCATTGTTGTTCATTCTGGGAAGCAACGGAAAAAACAACGTTAATCAGGTCAGTTCAATCATCTAAACCAAAACTGTTCATGCTTTGCTGCCAAATCAACCAGCCACTACAAAATCTGTTATCTGTGATTGCTCAGCTTCAGGTCACAAAACCATTTATCCTCCACTGTCCCCAAATTCCATGCCACCCACCCCCCACTCGCCATTTTTAAGTATAATTTTTTACATATCTGTAAAGAAGACCAAGAACAGCTTCATCAAAGAAGATACAAATTTACAAAAAAGTGCTATCTGACCTAGGAGGCAACATAAGAAATAGATGTTCTAAGATGACTGCAAGAACAGAGATATTTAGTCTATTTTTGCATGTGAAAAGTATGCCCTTCCAAAAGCATCATAGCCAGAACTTTCATAGTCCTTTCTGATTGTTTAAACTGGAAATGAAAAAGAATCATTTATATAACTGGCTCATTGTTCTTGAAAGCTTTCAAGCTCTATCAGCAGAGGGGGCAAGGGCTACAACAACTTATTTACACAATTATCTAAATACGATTAAACAGCTGATGGACAAATATTAAACTGGAAAATGTATAGTCATTTCAGCTCAATGTAATCCTCTTTCTGTAAACACCCAAGATGATTTCCCCCCCAACTAGAACAGTCCTGACATCTCATAAGCCTAAGGGTGAATAACAAGAGATTGTTTTTGATAGTTATAAATATTCAAAAGACATGCAGACCATCTGCTTTCATATTACAGGTAAAGCAAGTCTGAAATGGTGACTGCTATACAAAAATGGTTCTTTTAACAAAGTCTTCCTCTCCTCAAAAACTATAAAGACAGATGTCAAAAGCTGTTTATACAGGGTAATCAGGAGTGTGCAAGATGCAATATTCCTTTTATGCACAGAGCTTGCTAGAGAGTTTCTCTTATTTCTTCCCATCCATGTGTTGCCAGCACATTTCTAGGAGTTAAAAAAAAAATCTTTTGGAAAATGGAGATCTCACAAATACCCGAAAAGATGGCTATTTGTATCACAAATGCTAATTAATATCAGCAAAGGGGTTCCCCCTAATTCTATTGGAAAGGAAGTGTGGATTTGAAATGCCACGCTGTAGGTGGAAGACAATGAAAGAATTAAACAAGGTTAATTGTATACTATCCTGTCACTCAGTATTTCCACATCACCACCTTGTACACGTCAACATCTGTTAAATTAGGATTTGCTATAAGCAACCCAAGTCTCCCCCCACCCCACTTCAAATAAGGTTTTATTTATGCTTTAACATTAATCACACTCTCCACGAGTAGGCTTATAACAACATAATGATTTTGTCAAGTGGCAAGTTAAAAGATACCTTATCTTCGAAGCAGAATATTAAGAGCACTGTCCATAAACCCTTACCGACAATTTTCAGAACTGAAAAATTATCTTGACAGTAACCTTTTAATGTATCACATTAATGACCCAGCAGTGTTAAGCACCTTGTTTTTATAATTCTCAATAAAAGGGTCATTTAATGAACAATCTGTCAAAGTACTGGTTCCTTTTCTTCTTTCTGTCTCTCTTCCCTTCACCCAGTACTATTTAAGGCTGTTCCCAATTCTGTAGACTCTCGTTTCTATTCATCAGGCACAGAAGAGAAGTGAGGAGTGGGTAGGGGAAGGCCATTTCAAACATTAGGGTTTTTTAAAGGGCTTCTGATAACCTAATTTTTCAGTTTCTGAAAACACATATGCCCACAGCCCCCCAACAAACATGTCATGCATATCCAATGTAAATGATACCAGAATCCATGACTATGGATTTCAGATTCACATTGCATGTACTTGAAGAAAAAACAAACCACAACCCTCCAGTCAATACTCCCATCCCACCCACAAGCCTTGCTTGTGTTGCCTTCATTCATTACATCCTTCTGTCTGAAATGGACAACCACCAGATTTTGTTCTCAGTGGACCAGGGTCTGCATAGCTATTTAGCAAAAAGAAAAGGAAAAACCTAGTCCTTACACTTCAGCTCTGCAAGTGAGTATTGAAACTGATGTCAATTTTAAGATGAAATGATTCCTAAACCATCCAAAAGAAATTGCTATATAATATTAGTATAACAAAAAACAACACCCCTCATTTCTTCATAAAGGTGAATAGACAGAAGAAGCTTGGTGGATCTGAACATGAAAGATATTCTAAACCTTCAGAAAAAGGCCAGCTCCTACCAGCTTTTCCCAGTCCCTCAAATATCAGGGCTTCTTCAGAAGAGCTCAACAGGCAGGAGGAGAAAGACTATTGGTACAGAGGGGAAAGGATTCCTTTCTAATTTGTACTCTATATTGCTTAATATAACTCGTGGACCTCAGGAACACCTTAAAAAGATATAGGACCTAGATATTGGCATATAATTTCTTCCCAAGGATTGGAGTAAGATTTGGGAATCATGACCCTTATAATGTTTTTTACAGTTTTCTTAGAGAAAACTCCTTAAAATTATTACACAGATGGTATCCCACTTCTCTGAAAATGTCAGAAATGTCTTCTTCTATTGTTACTAGAAGCTCCAGACACTTTTAAATAAGATTTGGCATTCCTTTATGACAGATATAGTGGAATCGTCATTTTCAAGACAACCCTCGTCACAAGCGTGGCAAATCTGTAACTGTAACTTGATGATCTGATAATGCTGGGTGTCTTTACTTGGACTTTGAGTTACTTTTACTCAAGTGCAACTACTCATTCTACAGTCAAGAGGTGAGCTGCAGCTTGTGAATCTTCAGAACTGTCCTGCAGTAGGCAATCCATTAAATACAAAGTTAGAAGTTATGGCTGCTAGCTCCTGTTTTTGACAAAGTGACAGAGTTATCAGATGCAACTGATAAAAGGTCAACTGGACACATTTGTCAGCTCACTGATGACCTTTGCTGAAGATGGATCAGTGAGTAGGAAGTACAGCATCCTATGCATAGGTAGATTTATAAAGTTTAATTATGAAATTGTTGCTACAATACACCAATATTTGGACTCAAGATTTTGGTGTTTTTTTCATGTTTAAATGGAAATGTCTTGTGATATTTCAAGACCTATTGATACACCTGAGACAGTTTCACCCTAGAAAATCCACAATGTCCAGGACACATCTGGAGCTATAATGATAAAAGGCAAGGCATTAAAGGCTACAATGCAAATGGAAGCAGAAGCCTATGAAGGTGGACAAACTGAAACACAGATAACCCCATATCAGATTTATTATTCCAAGTATCTATTACCATGCTAAAAGCTTTAGCCTGCAATGGACTTGGGTCCCATTCACGTAACTTTCCCTTTCATTGTGCAGCTTTAAACTGACAGTTTGAATTGACACACAGTGACCAACTGTGCAAATAAGTTTGTCAAGCCCCAGAATGCACAAGAGCTGTTCTATACAATACTGTGACAACACTCGTAGAACATTGATAGCCTACCAGTCTATGCAAAACAAATTAGGCCACATACATCCAGGAAAAAGAAAGGAAAAGGAAACTATCTGAGGTACTTTTTATTCGCATTGTTCTTCATTTGAAAGGAAAAGCTAAGGACCGTATCACTTCAGATTAGAGAAAACACATTTAAAATATTTCCCCATATTAGAAAAGAAAGCATGCTGCCCTTCTAAAAACTAGTCTGACAGAGGGGCCCTTCAAATGTCCTTTTTACAGTCTATACATGATAATTTGGGCTCATTATGGTGTCAGGGCAGTTATATGTGATTACATTTTCAATACTGTGCCTATAAAAGTCTTGGGGTGGACATACTGCTTCATTTCTAATGTCCAGAAGCTTCCTGCTGAAATACTGCAATTTTCACACATATTTTTTTTGGGGGGGGGGGAATCAGGCAAGTGGCTCATCCTGCTTGAATTGCACTATAGTGCCCTTCCAGACTGAAATGATTCCCTAACACTGGGCATCATTGTAGAGAAGCCTTTCTCAACCTGTGGGTCGCCAGATGTTGCTGAACTATAACTCCCATCACCCCTAGCTAGCAAGGCCAGCGCTCGGGGATGATGGGAGTTGTAGTCCAACAACATCTGGGGACCCACTAATGAAGTGGAATGGTGCATGGCTGGTCCAGTATAAATCCACCACTAATTTGTTATTATTGTGTCAATGACATGTTGCAGAATGACAGCCAGGAAGAAGAAGAAAGTCAGCCAGTCGGAGGCGCAGTGACATAGTTCTCTGGCTTATGTCCTTCATGTAGGGAATATTTTATAGGTGAAGATTATTGTGATGGCATTGCCTTTTACCTTATGTAGCCAAAATCTGGATTGGCTACTTGATTGATTGATTGATTGATTGATTGATTGATTGCATTTATATGCCATCCTTCACCCACAGATCTCAGGGTGTTTCACAACGTAAACATGATGGCCTTAACTATTGCTAGGAATAAGGTGAACAATTTGGGGCTGGGCGGTAGAGAAAGCTGTGAAAAGGCTTGCTCTGAACCAGCACCATTTTTGCATGTGTTCTGAATGTGTCAAGGGAATGCACTTCCAATAGGTCAACACTTACATGCTCTTTCATTTCTTTCCCTTCTCCCACCCCCCCCCCCCGAAAAAATTGTACTAGATGAAACACTGTTTGCAAAAGTAAAAATCTTCATGCAACTTCCCCCGCTTTTCAACACGTGAAAACCTATTCAAATAAGAATGCATAACATTTGACCAGATATGTGATTTTTATCAGGAGTGTACAAAAGGAATGGGATAAACAACAACCAGGAGGACTATCTTATATCTGCTTCTGTTTAATACCAACATGAAACCATTGGGAGTGGTCATTAGGAGTTTTAGGGTGAGGTACTATCAGTATGCCGATTATACTTAGTTCTATTTCTTAATGAGTTTTGAATCAGCAGAGGCTGTTCAGTTCCCGGGCCATTGCCAGGATAAAAATGATGAAATAGGTAAGGAAAAAAACCAGCTGAGCTTGAATCCTGTGCACATGACACTTTACACAGAACAGATGCAACAGCCCTCCTCCTATCCCAAGTGGCCTACAATCCAAAAGAGAGATAAAGAAGCGAAAGGGGAGTGGAGAGAAAGCAAGGGTCAAATGTGTGATTATTACAAGTATTTTGGCTTAATTACAATAAGGTATCAGGTCTAAGGGGGTGAGGCAGTGCGAAATTCAGAACGAACAGAAGAAAAAAAACAAGGATAGAGGCAATGAATAGAAATAAGATGATGTGAGAGATGGACTCACTCCAGTAAAATGTTGTGGGAAACAAATAGTACAACTAGATTAAAATCTGATAAACTCACCATCAGATTATTTGATCAAAGGACAGAATGAAACTGGCACGCCAGCAAAGACCTTAATATTCTCCCACCCTCATTATCTAGACTCTCACCTGATGCGTTTTCTCCCTACAACCACTTGCTTAAGTGACTCTTCCATTTCCCATTCTTCCTAGCTGCAATGGCATTCTCCAGACTGGGAACTTTGATGTTTTTCCTACATTCTGCCCCACCCTTAAACCCCACCTCCGAAGAATTTTCTAATGATTGTATGCCATACATTTCAGGAGCAAGTAAAGGTAAAGGGACCCCGACCGTTAAGTCCAGTCGCAAACAACTCTGGAGTTGTGGTGCTCATCTCGCTTTACTGGCCGAGGGAGTCGGCGTTTGTCCGCAGACAGCTTCCGGGTCATGTGGCCAGCAGGAGCAAGTACACAAAGCCAAAGCCAATTAGCGTAATAAAATTATGCTTTAAGTTAAGGCCATTGTCAATAATATTTCACTTTTTTGTTCTAATGTTTAGTTAGCAGTTGAATGCTATCTATATGAACTGTTTATGGTCATATATCAATGCTGCATATTCAAGTATAAATGTTATGAATGCTGTAACATCTACTATGCAAGTAACCATGGCACTTTGACAACATTAGGAGTTACATTAAATTTATACAATCCTTAATAGAATAATATAAAAAAGATCAACAAATAGCTTTTAAGTCTAGATTTAAAAGCCTCTGTAGTCCAAGCTTGTTTCATTTCAATAGCAATGATCTCAAAGGCTAGACAACAGAGCAACTAAAGGCTCTGATGTTTAAATTCTCTCTCCTATTATGTTATAGTATTGACACCAGTCTACAATAAAACTTTCCAACAGAATGGAAAGTCTATTCCAGAATGGAAAGTGACCTCTATTAGGTTAGGGTTTGTAACCTGAAACTTTTACTGTACAATTATGAAATACATAGGTACATTAAGAAGCATTAAAAAGCCTCAAATTCACTACAAATACTGTCAGTTGAGGAAAACTGTACAATACCTTACAGTACACACGATTAAAAACAACAACACCCTGACATGTTTTCTACCATATACAACTTCTGTAGCCCCTTCCCTTCAATTAATGATAACTGGTTGTTTTATGTTGCACTCCTTATCTATCCCACAATGATATTGCCTTTCTTTACAGTCCTGAAATGTTTATATTAATCTATTCAGCTCAAGATGTCTAGTTGCTGGCTTTACAAGAAAAAACCCCACATCCCACAAAATTCTTTCTTCTAGTACAGATAATGGGTAGGATCCAAAGTGTTTCCCTCCCTGAGGATTCAGGTGACAATAGGAGGAAGAGACAAATGGTTATTGGAGGTCTCCCACTCAAGCCCTGGACCAGGAGCTGAGCCTTTCTGATGAGAATCTCCCTCTGGAAGTCTCACAGACCCCCTCTTCCTTGGTTTAGTGGGAGGAGGTGAGGTTATCCAATGCCAGGGAGGCCCCTTCAGTGCCAGAGGGGAGAGCTCCATGGCACTGTCTGAGCTGTCAAGGGAGAATGAAAGTCATTTATTGTCTCCGAAGCAATGACAGCACCTCCACAGGCAGGGGCAGACCCAGTTTCCAAGAAGGAGGGCCTGGCTAGGTCTGCACATCTGTTTAAAGGGGCGGGGTAGATGCGGCCAATTGTTGGAACAGCTTCATGCTCATTCATGCACAGTCTCAGACTGCAGCTCCTGAGCCTGCAAACCTGACTTCTGGTCTTGTCCCTGAAATGCATTTAGGGAACCCTAAAGCTTGGTTTGATCTATGCTTCATCGCTGATGTCCAGGGGCATCTGAACTAATTTCTGCTCTTCTCTTGTTGCTGAGTTTATGCTGTCTGAATAAAACTTGGTTTCTTACTTCCAAGAAAGTACACCTGTTGTTGTTCTTGGGTGGCAGCCAGGACAGTTCCTTCTGTGAATGAAAGAGCTGCTTCTATTCATGGAAATGAATGAGATTTGTAGAGGCTGCCTATTGAAGGAAGCAGGGGCAGCAATTTTCACCCATTTTCTCTTCTACCTGCAGCTGCCTGTGCTGTTCTGGGGCTCACCCAAGCCACCAGAGAAGGCTTTCAGGGGGCACAGAGAGAAAAGGGATAGGCAAAAACTGCCTTCACCCCCTCCTGCAGTGTGAGCAGAACTCTGATGAACATAAGTCAATTTCCAACCCATACTGGTGAGACAAATCATTGTCTAGGAAACTGGGAGCCAAATGTAGGATTTTCACCTTCTTGTAACCATAGTAAGTATTAACCATATTATCATTCATACACAAGCAATGCTAAAGTATGATTAAAGGCAGGCAAGGAAAGAGAAGTGGGTTTCCTCTAAAGAAGGAAGTAGAAAGTAGGAAACCTTGGTTTGCAGAGAGTTAAAACATCATGCCTTCACTTCAGTGAGGCTATCTATCACCCACCTCTATGAAGACAGAAATGGTAGTTTCTATTATGAAAGCAATTTTTGCATCTAAGATGACTGAATAACAGGCCTTAATCATTCGGGATGATCAGAAATGTAAATAGTGGGAGGAGTGATTAACCTAAAGTAAGCAACATTTTTTTCATTGCAGTGGCTGATGTGACGAATGTTGTACTTCATAGAAAATGTATCACTGTTAGGTGTGATCAAATGAGTGTAGGTAGTTATGATTACTAGTACAGCTAAAATAGCTCTCCTCATACTGAGTTTGGTATTTTTTGCAATTTGGGAGTGGGGGGGAATCATTCGATACACACTTATCTGGGAGTAAGTCCCATTGAACTCAGTAGGGCTTCTGAGATGACGAAAATAGGATTACTCTATCAATGTTCTATCTATCTGCACTGGACCTGAAATAATTTTTTCATATCCATTACTTTGGGTGAGAGCTACTACATGTTTAATCCATTTCACAGGTCTATGGTTTACTCGGGCTAAAATTAGCTCTATTTGACGACACAGTAGCAACCCTTCAGGACAGCTGGGCCACAATGTTGTGAAAACACTGTCAAATATTATTTTAAAGTTCCCACATAAAATGAAAACAGAGGTTTACAAATTAAAAACAAATAGCAAATTAATGTACACAGCTTACAACACTAGTACATTTAACAGAAATTATTGTTGAAATAAGCTCTGTGCTTGTGTCTGCTGTATAGAACCTGAACCAAGACTCTCAAAGTTCTGCGCTCCCCCTGCAACTCTCTAAAACACAAACTAGCATGTGTCTGTTCTGTATGTGTCAGGTACTACTGCAACTCTTGCAAAAGCCACCTCACAGCTGGGCAGGTAAAACTGATTTTTTCATTATAGTGCAAGTGTGTGCAGACATATTACAGTGCTTCCACTAATTGCAATTGATTTTTTAACCCTCTAAGAATCTATATATAAAATAGTGAAATTGTCATCTATGTAGCACAGGTTTTTTGTTTTTTGTTTAAATCCAAAACAGAAAGTATCTTGTAACCTGTCTGTTGTTCATATAGAAGAATATGTTTTCTCCTTCCATGAAAACATAGCTCAGATATACTTCTCGGTTCTTTTTCCTGAACAGAACAAACAACGCAATAAGCAGAGTGAGCAAAATTATGCTTGGTGCAAACTAAAATCCATAGGGGCTAAAATACTTTGTAATTGGTATGGGCATTATATAGTGCTGTAGTACTCATATACAGGTACATGAGCACAGTCTTCGGGTCTTACTGCCACTGAGCTTCCAGATTTTTAGGAACCATTTTGCATTCAAGGTTGCTGAAAGGAAATTTGACCTGGAAAGTATCAAAGGGAATATTATTTTTAGGGGTATGTATTGGTTCTGCGTAATTTCCAGAATTAGGAGGTATAACTGGGGTTTTCCCAAATCAGAATGCACTGTTAAAATGGCACATCAAGCTGGATCAGAGCCTCCCTATCCTGACTCACTTTGCATAAAAACACTACATTTTTAATGCAGATTCTGTGTCTTTTTTAGAAAAACCAAACTAACTTTGGAGGTTGTGGAGAGGCGAGAGGAAGATCCTTAATTTTGACAGACAGCTCTAGGTTTTAATGAGAGAATTATTTTTCCAGGAAACTCCAATCAGAGTGATTTGGGAGAAGGATGCTGAAATAAATATTAAACACTGTGCTTGCTTTTTACTTGAATCTATGCTCCCCCCCCCCTCCACCACCTATGCACGTCAGTGGTGATACCTCTCTCCTATAGGAAACAGGTTCTATTGCAAAAAATCTATTGCTCTTTTTGGGTGCTGGGAAAAGTCTGTCACCCCATCAACAATTATTGTGGTAAAAGGGTTGACATTTTTCCCCACTTCAGACTTTCCTGGGGATCCTCTGCCATTGCATTTAGCTACCCCCAAATAGTAAAGTCTGGGGGTGGAGAATGACTTGTAGGACAATGGCTGCATCTATCATTCTGAAGTGTAGCAGGCTTCATCTCTTCAGAAATAGTGGCCATGCCTGCAACTTACATCCGTGTCTTGTAAAAAAATAAAATACCTTTTTTTCTTTTTAAAACAAACTTTTAAAAGTGCCCTGCATTAAAACGCCTTGATGTGTCTGCCTTTAAGGTTTAATCTAAACTAGAGGGGCTCTTTTGCATTCAAATTTCATCTACTTCTGTGAAAAAGAAAAAGAAAAGTTATAACCATTTTTAAATTCCCCATTAGAGTGAAATGGTTGGGAGGAAACAGAGCTTCATTTTTTAACAGATCTAATCTGATGAATTAGATCTGAATTGGAAAGGCACAGAGCAGTTCTGAAACAGATTGGGCTGCTTCCCAAAGCTACAGATGCAAGTTGAATCTTGTGACTGGTGCACACCTCTAATTATTTTACCCTTGTGAATATGGCATTATTAATGTTTCTTCACATAAAAATACTGAAAATGGCTTATCTAACAAGTCAAGAGAAAGTACCAGAACAGGAGAACAAGCTAAAATGGCAATATGGAGGAGAATGGAAGTGTCCCAAACATACACATCCATTCTTAAGAATTAGCAGCAGCATCAATAAAAAGCAGAAGAGCAAGACAGAATTTTAAGGCCACTAGATATTCTTCTACTATTCTGGCCATGTGCATAAATTTATTGCAATCCTAATATTAAAAAAAAAAAATGAATGAGGGGATAATTACGAAAGTTTTCTTTCAAGCGTGTCTGTACTTCCATGGTTGCTCAGGGGTAAAAAAGTGGAGAGGAGGTAAAAGAGGAGAGGGAGAATCAAAAGGTGGGATTGCAAAAGAGAGTAATTGGAAGGTCTTAATAAACCACACTTGTGTTGGTCTATTTTCTTACTATGTTCCAGTGGGATACCCCTTTAGTTTCTTGCCCCATTACTATCCTCCACTCAGAACTTTGTTTTACTCTTGCCTGACATTATTTTGACGAAACAGGCAAGAGAATTCAGATAATCTGATTGGTTATAGGATGTTGTTATTCTACAGATAGTGTGGAAATGGACATACCACCAACTTTATCTAAGCAATTACAAATGGGCAAGCACCATCCCCCACAAACGCGCTTCGTAATTAACTCATTTTGCATAAGCTTTCTCTGAGAACAAAATAAACAGATCTTGAGGTCTTTCTGAGAGTTCGCCAATAAATCCTGAAAACAAAAACAGAGAAAATTTTCCTCACCACCACTATTTCCATGAGCCCAATGTTCCCAAAACATACCCTGGCAAACTGCAGACAGAGGCAGGGAGCAATTCAGCAACAGTAAAGGAGTATTCTTTAAAGCCTAGAATATTCTATTGCTGTACGTAAAATGCTCCCCACGCCTCCCAGCTCCGTCCATTAAGCAGACAGGCACTGAGAACTTTGTTTCCCAGTCAGGAATGGATGCTGTAGCAGAGCCATGTAGAATTTTAAAGATGGCGCCTCTTCTTCCCCTGCTAAGTCCTCTCTCACTTCAGCCCTCTTTGCTTGTGGCACCTCTTTTTGGCAAATACAAGAGAGTTTTGAGAATACAGAGTCATAAAAAAGCCCCAATTTTTAGAACTGGAAGATTTGGGCTCAGCGCGTAGTAGTTTCTTGTTTCTGTTTCTCAATTTCAAATTTAGAGAATATCACTATAAGCAATATTCTACCGCCTTTTAAATGTGTCTGTGGGAATGGGGGGCATTGGTTTGTGTTTTGGTTTAATTGTTTACTTGTGTTTTATCTTTGTTTTTTATTCTGTGAACCTCCCTGGTATCTTTTGATGAGGGACAGTATATACATTAATCAATCAATCAACCAACCAACCAGGAAATGTGACTCAGAAAGAAACATCTCATCACACAAGCAGACATGCAAGCTAGGGTCCTTGATTTACATTGGCCCGTCAATTTATACTTTGCAGGTACCCCTCCCTTTTTTTAACATAGGAATTTTTAGAAAACGACAACCTTCTTGTAAAATCTTCTATTCAAGGATAAAGTTGCTTAGAATGATGGGGGGGGGAGGGAACCCTGAAACGTATAAACATCTGTAAAGGTGATATAAAAAGGCTGTGTTGTGCATAAAAATGCACTGTAATTTAATGATATCACAAGGCCATTCGAGAGCTTGAGGCAAGCGGTGTATATTGCTGCTCTTTGACACAATTTGATTTTGCTAATGAAATAAAAACGCCTCCTTTAAAAGCTTTAAGGGATGTGAAATACCAGGCCTTAGAAAACAGAATCGGCTACTACCTGTTCCAAACCCTCAAGCAAAAATTGCCTAATGGCCTGCTGATAGAGATGTCTATCTTGGGATATGGGGAGAGGTGGAGGCAAGGATTAGGGTTGTAGTACCTTGTCAATTTTTACAACAGTGGGGGAGAGAGGTTAGCTTTTAGAGCATTTTCCTATTAGATTTTTTTTAGGATTCACTTATGCCACAGTTCAAGCTGAAATCACAAATCTGTTTTTTAGCATTATTACAACTGCTGAGGTATATGGTGACTGATGCTGTTGAAGTGTTGTGAACACATGTAGGTGTGCACACACAGCAACATGCGAACTCTTCAAGTTGAACATTATTTTATATGGGGTGAAGTATAGCTGAAGGCCAATTATGTAATATGTAGAAGAAGACTGAGGCACTCAGTACCAATATACCATAACCAGGAATAAGTTTCGGTTTCATGTTTTGGGGGACCTTTGGACAAGATAGTCCTCTTCTTAAGTGGGCACACCTTTCCCCTTGCCTTCTTCCTCTGGAATCAATCCACATGGGGAGAGGAAGAACGTAAGGCAAGTGAAGGATGCTGCTCCACTTCTTCAGGCCTATTCAGGGCCGGCCCATGCATGAGGCAAGGTCAAGCGACCGCCTCAGGGAGTGGAATCTTCAGAGGCAGCAGAATGTATGCACTCTAAAGCATGTATTGCCAACTGCTCCTGCTGCAGTAGCAATGGTTGCGGCACACTCCTTGGAGGCCAGATCTGCTGCCCCTTCAGTGTCAGCACCCCTCCTATGCTGCGTCTATGTAGGAGACACTGCTGATCTCCTCCCACCTCCTAGCGGAGGCTGCCCTATTCTTGGGCTATGCACCCATCCAGTGCTATTCAGAGTGGGCTTCTTTCAGAGTGGGAGCCAGTGTGGTGTAGTGGTTAAGAGCGGTAGTCTCGTAATCTGGTGAACCGGGTTCGCGTCTCCGCTCCTCCACATGCAGCTGCTGGGTGACCTTGGGCTAGTCACACTTCTTTGAAGTCTCTTAGCCCCCCTCACCTCACAGAGTGTTTGTTGTGGGGGAGAAAGGGAAAGGAGAATGTTAGCCGCTTTGAGACTCCTTCGGGTAGTGATAAAGTGGGATATCAAATCCAAACTCTTTCTCTTTCCACCCCATGACAAGCCTTTGATTCCCACTTCAACCATCAGTTAAGATTGATTTCATTCCCACCCACCTCCATCCCCCATTCCCAATATAGAACTTCACTCACCCCCTTGTTTCTGCTGTAGATGTTTATCTCTCTCCCCTCCCCTGTTTCTGATATAGATCTGTGCTCACTCCTTCTTCCCTGGTGTGTGTGCCATTTTGTTGTTCACCTCAGGTGCCCAAATGTCTCGGGCCAGCCCTGTTCCTCTGCCACTACTTCCATGCTCAGCAAAGCAGCTGCAGTAAGGAGAAAGAGCCTATGACTTTCTCCAGGGAATTGACAGCAGGCCCCTTGCATGTTCTATGCATTGGCTGGTGCCCAGCACTACAGACCTGCTTTCCCCTCTCAATGCCTTCCCTGACACGCATACATTGGTCAGCTGCTGAACAGAGAGATTACGCTAAGTGGCTTCACTGGTGTATCCGCATTATGTCAATCTCCCCACCCTTCGCTTCTCCTTCACACCCTGCTCTGTCCCATCCTAAAGGTAAAGGTAAAGGACCCCTGACAGTTAAGTCAAGTCACGAACGACTCTGGGGTTGCAGCATTCATCTAGCTTTACTGGCCGAGGGAGCCAGTGTTTGTCTGCAGACAGTTTTTCCGGGTCATGTGGTCAGCATGACTAAGCTGCTTCTGGCGAAACCAGAGCAGCACATGGAAACACTGTTTATCTTCCCGCCAGAGCAGTACCTATTTATCTACTTGCACTCTGACGTGCTTTCAAACTGCTAGGTTGGCAGGAGCTGGGACCGAGCAATGGGAGCTCACCCCATCATGGGGATTCGAACCGCTGACCTTCTGATCGGCAAGCCCTAGGGCTCAATGGTTTAGACCACAGCACCACCCATGCCCCCTGTCCCATCCTGAGAGCTGCTTATGTTTAGTGGCAGATGCCCACCTTGCTTCTCAAGTATTTGTGTTGATATAAGCATAATGCTTTACAACACAAAGCATTTTACATAATTTAAGGCATTAGGAGGAATCCCTGGCACTGGTAAAGAGGAAGGAAGTGGTTATAATTCAAACTGCTTCTCACTGTCACCAAACTCAACACATCTCATTGGCGTCAAGGCAATTAACACTACCAAGACTTGTTCTTCCTACCTTGTGCAGACCTATGGAGCACAGTTTATACATTAACATGGCCCTACCTTGGAGAAGGAGAGTGTCAGCACCTTGTCCCCAACCCTTCTAAAGTTTGAATGCAAAATTAAGCATTCTTACAAAACTTTATATACAAATCCTGATTGTCTAGACCTTGATAATGAATTCTAATAATCCACCGAAAAGCATACATGCAGTCACTATGATGCACTTTGTAAGTTATCTTGTACTTCTTTATGCAAACAATATGTATGAGAACAACAGGGCAATATTACTCTTGATCAACCTGCTGTGGAGGTAAGAAGTTATTTTGCACAACTGCTGTATGCATACTTTCTAGTGGTTAAACAACGGCATCTCTCACAACATTCGAGTACAGAGGGGACAAAAGATAGAAAACGCCCAGTTCTAATATTGCAACTTTCTCCTTGCTCCCCGCCCTTACTTCAGACTAGACCAAATAAACATCAGCTTTAGTTTCCACTGTTTCATGCATGCACAGAAATGACAAATTAAAGCCCAGGCACTTGCATCACAAACCACACACAATGATTATACCGAAATCAACTAAGAGTTTTGTGGTATCTTAAAGGCCAACACATTTATTATGCCATAAGCTTTTGTAGATTAAGAGCCCAGTTTATCAGATGCATGAAATGTAATCCTCAATTGGCAGGTATTTATTACACAGATGGGACGCGGATGGCCTAGGGCACAGAGCCTAGGGCTTGCCGATCAGAAGGTTGGCGGTTCAGATCCCTGCAACGGGGTGAGCTCCCATTGCTCGGTCCGTGCTCCTGCCAACCTAGCAGTTCGAAAGCACGTCAAAGTGCAAGTAGATAAATAGGTACCGTTCTGGGGAGAAGGTAAATGGCGTTTCCGTGTGCTGCTCTGGTTTGCCAGAAGCGGCTTAGTCATGCTGGCCACATGACCCGGAAGCTCCCTCAGCCAGTAAAGCGAGATGAACGCCACAACCCGAAAGTCGTCTGCGACTGGATCTAATTGTCAGGGGTCCCTTTACCTTTATTACACAGATGCATAAGTGTAAAAGTTGGAGTTAAACAGCAATGAAGTAGAAAAAGCTCTGTGATAATTTGGTTCTTACTTTTTTTTTGCATTTCATTGCCATTTGACTCCCAACTATTACCTTTCCCACTCTTTTATGTCCATGTGTATAAATACCTGCCAACTGAGAATTACATTTAATCCACAAAAAGTTGCACCATAATAAATTTGTTAGTCTTTATGGTGCCACAAGACTCTTCTGTGTTTTTATTGCAGGAAGACCAACACAGCTATCCCTCTGGAAATGATTATAACTTCACTCCAAAATTATTGTTATAAAACAAACACATTTTAAATCTATATTTGAAGCCAAACAGTTTATAGGAAAAAAGTAATCAAACTAGGGTTCTTCTCTACATATCTATATCTAAATAAGCTCAAATATTCTTTACAATGATTAGGATGAAATGCAAACTAAAAAAAACCCTGGGGAGGAAAGCAAAGCAGAGCTGATGTGCCCCAAGGGCTATAAGTTAATTTTGCTTGGTGCAAGAAACCTTGATAAAATGGATCATCGGCTTTTATTTATTCATTCAAAAAGTCATTATGGCTGTTAGGAAAGTCTTAAGAACTTGACAGCCATATAAACACATGGAGCAAAACCCTAGAATCATACAAACTACAAAAAAATATTTTAAAAATAATTGTGGGGTAAATTAAGCTTGATTAGCAATGGCCATAATTCTTCATAGCTTCTGATGCAAAGTATGGTTTTGGATCCATCCAAACCCATCTCAGTCATAGATGGGACCCTCTTTTCTCTCCTCATGGCACTTGTGTCTGTGATAACTCAATAAGGTACCGTATTTTTTGCTCTATGACTCACTTTTTCCCTCCTAAAAAGTAAGGGAAATGTGTGTGCGTCTTATGGAGCGAGTGCAGGCTGCGCACCTATCCCAGAAGCCAGAACAGCAAGAGGGATTGCTGCTTTCACTGCGCAGAAATCCCTCTTGATGTTCTGGCTTCTGAGATTCAGAATTTTTTTTTCTTGTTTTCCTCCTCCAAAAACTAGGTGCGTCTTGTAGACTGGTGCGTCTTATAGAGCGAAACATACAACAATATCCTTCATTACAAAACTATTAATCCTTATCCCAAACAGATAGTCTCTTTTAGCTGTAACAAAACCAGCATCATGAACCATGCAAATCAAACTGAAATACAACATTTCCAATATATATATAATGTTCTATCCTGGTTTTGCCATATAAAACTTGGGAGATACAGACTGATCTAAATTATTGTAAAATATGTATTTTTTTCCAGATTCTTGATTTCAATGCTCTTAAGTGCACTTACACTAAAAATTATTTCTTTATATAACTGCAGCTTATACTGGGAGTGCTACATAAAGGTACAGATATAAGCAAATATAGCTTAGCATTGCATCATATCTACATTTGTAGACAAGCTGCAACTAGATTGCAATAAGATACCAAAATATGTAAAATGCTGCATCTTCAGATAACTGACTTGCACGTCTCCTGCCTTCACGTTATCAGATAGTGTTGTAAAGTGACTACATTTCTGTGCACTCTTCCAAGTAAATCTCAAGGAAAGAAAGCAAACTTACTTATGAGTAAACATGCATCACGTTGTGTTGCATGTTCTCTAAAAACGAGCAGACAGTTTAAGAACAGTGCACAAAGGACACATGTATGCAAACAAGCAATGTATATATTCACGACATGCGTCCTATTCTTTCTCTGGAAACCTCCCTTTTTCACAGGATTCTCGCACATTTTTCCATCCAGGTACTGAGCTGAATGTGACCTCCTTAACTTCAACGGCTACACATGCATCCAGAAATCTAAGGAATGGTTGTGCACAGTTAAGTCTTGCAAATATACTGCTGGAATAGTTTATAATTCCTAAAGATAGTAGTGATTGATTCCTCTATAAAAGCCACACTCTAGTGAGCTCTCTGAAGCTTATATATCATATTTTTCCATTTATAAGACTAGGTTTTTTTCCTAAAAAATAATGTCAAAAATTAGGCGGTGTCTTATACTCTGAGCAATCTCCCCCCCATTTTCTTAAATCTGAGTCCCCCAAAATATACATGGGGGTGTCTTATAGACAGAAAAATACAGTACTTCCTAAATACCCATGTTCTGTCTAAATAAACTTATTCTAAAGGACTTTCAGAAAGGGAAGAAGATGGGTTGTATATAATGGTGCTCCTCTGCTGATGGAAAGCACTTTTGATTCAGTCAGTGGAAGAGGGGGAGGGAAGGTGATTTTTCACGGATTCCCTTTCTCTCCCCCCCAGCCCCCCTGATCTCCCCCAGAGAGTTGGGGGGACCCTTTGAAGCAGCATGAAAGGTGTTATAGGAAATAGGGGACACTGGCAAAAATCACTTTCCTTGGCGATTCACTGATGGAAACCTCTGCTGGATCAGAGAAGCTTCTGTCAGCAGAGGCACATGAGCTATATTTTAAAGATATAAAATGTCCATTTTGATTATTAATTATTTATATGAAATTGCTTTACTATAGGTAAGATAATTCTGAGTAACAAAAGATCCAAGCTCAGGCAAGATTTATGTGGAAACAAGACCCACCCATTCCAGTACGATTCACTTCCAAGTATGTATTTTTAAGGCTGATATCCTAAACACAATAAAAATCCAGCCACCCTACTGACCCAAATGTAATAAAACCTATAGATAAACCAACAATTCGGCTAGAAATAATCACAGAGCTAGAATAGAAACTAATAAAATCTGTAGCTCAGGAAATGATCAGCTTAATTCTTGTCCCTGCCACGGAATACCGAGGACGCCTTTGGTTTCCTCAAACCGACAGATTTTAGCCTCTATCTACAATATTTAAAATAACAAGATTGTCTTGTGTTAAACAGTTGTTCGAAAGATTTCTGAGCTAACATACTTTATACATTCTGGAGCTAAGATCATTTCAAGCAGTTCAATGACGACTTGGGAGGCTTCGCATCATATAAATTAGCCCTACGTTACTATTAACAAGTTATGCTTTAAATGCCACAAAAGCCCTTTCTTAGCTAGTATGGGAGGCAGTTCCCACTTGCATTGCCTGTATGGTTGCCCAATGGTGCATGAGACTATATTGTCTAATGCCTTCTACTCAGTGCTATTTTTCTAGAAAAAGAGGGGCCGGAACTCACTATGAACGCCTCCTTTGATCTCTTATAATAGCAATGGCGCTCAGCTGAGAGTTGTCTGGACTGAGTTCCAGTGAGTTCCAGCTGTAGGGGGAAAAGCCCTGCTTCTACTCATGAGTCGATAGGTGAAACCTGAGTGTGAAGCCTCTTTTTCTATCTGACCTATCCACTGTTATTTGCTTCACTGTTCTGGGAATCTTGGCAAGCTGGTAGAAAAAAGTCTGGAGAAAAGCCTGATCAATTTCATGAGCAAATGAATCTAATTTTTAAAATTGGGTATGTGGTTTGTGTGTATGCCTGCACGCACACACACACACACCCTGTAGGCACAAGTAATAATAATATAATGAAATTTAGGTGGGGAAGTGTCAGTGAAATCGGCAACATTTTTCCCTTCTTGGGTTGCACCAGAGAGCAAGTGGGTGGGGAATAGTGACTCAAACAGTCACTGGACACATGCTGCTGGTTACAGAAAAGAAAGGAGAAATCAGGTAATCTTGCTTGTCAACAGTGACCAAAGAGGTATTTCTATACAAGGAAGAGAGGTTAAAATATGGAAATGAGCCATTCACATAATGGAATAACACTGGGCACTGAACTAAAAGGAAGCACTTCAAATAGAAAGCACCTGTTCACAGGTGGCACAAAAACGACACCACAGGAAAACTGAAATGAAATTGATGCGCATGCGGGAAGGCACATCTACAATATTTTAACAATCTGATGCTAGCACTGCGTTTATTTCGTGAATGCACACCAACAGTGGGAAAGAGCTCAAAAGCACTTTTAAGTGGCATGTCTGGAATCTGTCTTGCTCATTATACTGTTATTATGTATTTGGATTTGTCCTAATAATTTTTTGTTTTTTGTTTAGAACACATCATACATTCACACAAAATACTGAAGTGACTCTTTATTTTTATAAATTAGCATACTAAACTAGTTTGGTTTGATATAACACAACATTCAGATTCAGCAGCAGGTGTGACCAAGTTTAACTACTGCCACACACCCAATGTGCTCTATTAACACAAGTTACAATAATGCAGTTCAAATATCTGACATAAAAAAGCACCGAACTCCAGCTTTGTATTGATATTATTTCAGTATGTCTTTCACAGGATTAAACCTGAATAGTTGTTTAATAAATCTACTACATTTTAAGGTCTGATGAGGCAGTAAATGCAAATTTGCGTTTTTTGGGCAAGAGATTCCAGCGGCAACAGTCTGTAGAACCTCAAATCAATGTTGCCTGTGGTGTTTTGTTATTTATTGCATGTTATGCTAAGTACCTGTGAAAGGGGACATTCCTTGGCCAATGAACTCTGGTTCATATCCTTCAGTAAGTCCTTCAGAGCATTTCTTACTGTTGTGTGAGACCATTGTTCAGGAGGCAAGTCTTCTAGTTTAGGGCAACTATTTGAGACATAGATTAGAAAAAGGATTATTACAAGATTGCATTCTGCTGCAGAACATTCCTTTAAGACAGACAGATTTCATTTTGTGCATCAAGCAGATGCATCTGGAGATTGCTCTCAGTCTCCTGATTGTTCCGATTAGTTAATTACTTTATACAACACATCTGCTGTATTGATGCATGAATTATACATCAGCTGCATGTGGCGACTATTTTTTCATGTTACTTCTACCTTCCTGCTCTGATGCGCTTGGTAAAACAATTTAAGGTGTAATGCCTTCTCACGACTGATCATGAAAAGAATTAATATATTAGCTTCCCCCACTTTTAGTTTAGCGAAATTTAAAAAACCTCGACAGCAACAATAAGAGCGAACAAGTCATTCTTTCTTTTTTTTCAAAACGCACACAGATGGTGCTGTTCATGATATGCAAAAATATTTTTCTCTTAAGTAAACTTTATGTAAAATGCCTTCTTGTAATGCATCATTTAATTGACTAAAATGCAATATACTTTTAATGAGATACCAAAAGGAAAGCTATGAATCGCAGCTTTGTGAATATAAGGTTTCTACAATATTTTGGGGCGTGGGGTGGGTCCTGAAGAACTGCAGTAACAAAAGAATGCAGGTATTATTCTGAAGGGTGGCCTGCCTTAACTCAGCAGGAACTGAATATTCACAATATATCAAATTCTAGACTGCCACCCTGCGTGACATACCTGTGCAACTGGATTTTCAGTGTGACCACGTGATAAACATCCTGCAGCATGTCAGCTACTGTAGCATCAGGGGCATCTGTCACATAGGAGAGAGGAACTGGGTTCCATTTCCCAACCTGGATTAGTCCTGCACCAGACAGAAAGATTACAGGAAAAGAGGTTTAAATCGTGGGGCTGGTAATTTTACGAAAACAGGTAAAAGAATCCATGATTACGGGATTCTTTTATATTACGCAGTTATTTTTTAAATTCACAGTCAACCATGTATGTCCTCTCCTCTTACATTAACAGATGAGTGGATATTGAGCAAGTTACTGAAAAACATGCGTTTGTAAATTTCCCTGTAAGAAACAATAAGAGATGGCTCAGTCCTGGGCGGCGGGGGAAGGTTAACTTTCTCAACTGTCCACCTGCTGAAACGTATCTCTTCTTTATGGATCTTCAGTGGTATGGATTATTAAGGATTGTTACTCCACTGAAGGCATTTAAAAACAAAGCCATACTTGCAATATTTCACACGAGCAAAATATACGCTAAGAAAAATGCAATGCAAAATTTGAAATATACATTTTACATGGCTGCTGATTATAAGCACTAGCACGGTGTATCTGAAAATAAGGAATACCCTGTCCGCCCAGTCCCCCCACTAAAAGTAAATGAAGACTGTTTTGCAATTTATCAAGAAATGTTTACCTTTTGCTTGAGCAGCAGAGCTATGAGAATATCCAAGCGACAGCAATGCCATTTCAATCAGCTGGTTGAATAGCATGTCCTTCCTTACCAAAACAAATTCTGCATGCTCTTCTTTGCAATCATACTCAATGGAGTTTTCATAATGTTCCACTACACAGAAAACTGGAAGCATGGTTCCTGTAACACAACAATTTAAAGAAATCAAAATTTCCTTGTTACTTACATGTACTTTCTGAATGGGTTGTCAAAGAAATGCTATGCAGCTGAAATCCTACCCCCAGATTCCTGCCAGATATAGGCTACATCACACGCATACATCTACAAAATGCTATAGCAGGTGTATGTACAGGTCTTGGTCTGCTCTAGAATTCAGTACCTGCTTACAGAAACAGTGAGGTTGGCTGCAGAGAAATAATGTTGGTTGTCCTATCTGATTTGTTGCGAGCGTCTGCAATGTGACTACTTAAATACATACTGCAGAAGCCTTCAGAGCAAGCCATTGCAATGCCATCAACATAATTCTGTTTACAATAAAACTTCCCTGGTAGTGCCAAAAATACTGAATTACTAATTGTCACAAAATTTCACCTTTGTCTGGCTGTTCTTCAAATTTCACATTTACAAAACAGTGCAAAAAACACCCCCAAAAACCCAAACCCCACCCAATCTAATGCTAATTGTTTTTACTGTTTGAAAATAAGCAGGACACACTCAAGTTACATCTAACAAGATACACATTCTGGAAAGAAAACATTCTGGAAAGGAAAGAAAAGAAACACACACACCTACACAATTCTAATTATGTCACATTTACTGTAACCCAAGTTACTGCCATTATATGTACTTTGAGCAGCTAACTAGTAAAAAAAATAAAATACTGTGCCATACATGTGTGCACATAATTAACTTCCCTTTTTCTTTTTAAATTAATTTCAAGGGACTATTTTTACATTGCTGTGGTCCCAATGTATCAAGATGAAGAAAAGGTTTATAAATCATACATCACATCTCTCATGGATCTCAATGAGATGACAGCATTGCCAGTGAAACAGGCTAGGCCTTTTTTAAACATCGGAATATTTGTGGCTCTTAAAATTTTGCTTTCCTTTGAGCTAGATTTGGAGTAATAGCCCACTGTTCACGCAGCACCATACAAGTATTACTCACTTGCTATAGGAAGGAGCTGTTCTTGCGAAATTACAACTGATGACTTAAATGAGAGGGAAGTTGCATGTAAATATAAACACCTACATCCCACTAAGCCAGAGGCAGAACTCTGGCTGCCTACAGTGATGCAGATCAGATCCCCTTACTGACAAGATTTGAAAGGGTTAAACAGCCGCTACACGGGAGATGTCTCATGGCATAGTGCCAGGAGGGCATAATCTTTAGCATAAATGATGGCAAAGGTTACTTTAACAGGGCGCCCAGGATCGCCAATTAGTCCTACAACGTTAATGCCTCTGTAAGCACTGCCCTATCTACATTTACAGAAGTCATCCAATCCTGCAAAGGTATATAATGCATACTGCACTTGTAAAAGTGATTTATCGAAGACACTGAGGTAACTTGAACTATAGAATCTCTTTGTTCATTTGGTTCTCTTACACACACAGTAGCAGATTACAGTGAAAGGCTCCATTTGAATTACCTCTGCACTGAGCAGTTCACCACCAGAGAAATCAGTTTGGCAAATCAATCCTTTCAGGGTTGCTCAGAGAGATGTACAAGCTTCTCTTGGTTTGCTGAATAGGTTCAGCACAGACCACAAACCTAAACATTTGCCAATAATTTGCATCTTATATAGCAAGATGCTTCAGGAAGTTGTGTTTGGTTTGTTTGTTTTTTTAAAAAAGACTAGAGCATGAATATCATAATGTAAATTGCTGGTTTCTTCCTGGGTTCACTTGTCAGAGCTTGGATAAAATCTGCTTCACAATATGCTTTGACCCATCACTAAATACACAAAGCATGGGAGTAGGGGACTGGATGGGATTGGAACGACTATTAAAAGCCTAACTGCAGAATCTGCACAGATTTTTGCATGCTTTAGAAATACAGTATCAACTTGTGCTTACTCTATGCTTCCCTCCTACTGACCGCAAAGTAAGAATATTACATTATTTGGAGGGGGGGAGTAGAAAGCCTCCCAAATAAAGCACCCTGGATTTACCTCCCAACTGTGATAAATACAGATTTATTGTGGTATTTTGTATTATAATGGGAAAGTCAGTGTTGTTATTGTGTGAAAGGCCTGCAAGCTCCAGCACTTAAAACACAAACGCCCTTCTCAAAGAAGCAGCGCCTCTTCTTGATTACTCTTTTGATATCCCCCTGTAGCTACCAAAAGGTATCATCTGACTACAGATGTTAAATCTCAACAACCTGTCACAAGTGCCCTTCTATTAAATGTGAAAAATGCTAGACAGGAGACCACAATCTCAGCTAGCTGATCACTCTTGCAAGTACTTGGCAAGATCTCCAAGTGCAGCAACTTTATAACCTTCTAGTATTAAAGGGGAAAGCACTGGTCAGTGCTCAATGCTAAAAATACAGCATGATTTAAACCTGAAGGCAGTGTTAGAGGTTTTGCCGAAGGTTTATGAGTCTATGTAAACAGCACGTCTGCCATAAGAAGCAGAGAAGTCTGTAGAATCCTTGTCTAAAACTGTCCTGGCATTAAAGTTTGCTGTACAAATATCACATAATACCAGAGACAGCTGAAATCTCCTATTTAGGAATTTATGGAACTTATATGTTTGCAGGCGTCAGAAAGTCTTTTTTATATAGCCCCAGTGCTTCACAGCATAATATTAATGCACTCTGTTTAAAAAGCAGCAATAAATTATATTTTTAATGCCTTACCCTGGCTTTCTTAAGATGCATACATTCTTGGCAAACAATCAATAAATAGGGTAATCATGAGCAGAGGCCAAAGAATTTGCTGAAGTGCTGTTTTTCCATTTTTAATAGATACAGATCTAACAATACGGACTGCTGTGTCTGTTCATTCCAAGATCAATATATTCTTTGTTTTCGCCAATCCAAGGAAAAAATAAATGATTGTATGATAAATGTTATGCATCAGAATGAAATGCCATTGCCTTCTAACTCTCTGTGTTTAATTGTCTTGGTTAAATTTTGTATTTTGCTTAGCAAATGCAAGAAGAAATCTGAATTATAAACTAGTAGCAATTACACTGAGAAAAGGAGTGCTAAAACAAAAGCCAAATTATATACAGTACATTTAGATATAAATTAACATGACTGTTGTGTATGATCCACAAAAATCATGTATACTATTAATTTTACTTTAAAATATTCATAATACAAGACATAACGCAGACACACACATACCACAATCAGTCACCGGCTCTAAAAGTGTCTCTTTCTTGTGAGAACGTCTAATTACAGCAAACCAGTCATTGAACAATATGACACCCAAGTTGTTCATTGCTCAGTAATGAATTGTACTTAAGGAAACAAAGTGCGAAAAATGGTCATCATAAAGGAGTTTTCCACTGAACACCAAAAACGCTTTGCATCACTTTCTTGAAGCCAACTAGCAAATGCAGTCAACCTTCCAATTTTGGACTCTTGTCAAGAGTAGAAGGAGAAATCTGGCTTTTCAAGAACCTATTATTAATTCACAAGCTATAAAAGTGTTTTGCTCAATGCCCCACACAGAACGAGCTTATTACAAGAGTTATCTTTGACTGGTAGCAGTAGTACTAGGTTCTCAACAAGATGGGTAATCTGAAGGTAAGGAGTCTTTTTCCCCCTATTAAAAAGGACTCCACCCATAAAAATGCTCCAACCAATAATACAGTTCAACATTCCAAATGCCAGGATGAGATACACGTAGTACAGAAAGGTAGTACTGAAATACAAATTATTTTTTTTAAAAATCTTGGAAATATGTTTCTTCTAAAAGACACTATATTGGTTTTTTAATATATATATAAAAATAATGTTCCATATTCAGAATTATCGTGTTACCTTTTCTAGCATGTGTTTTCATCAGATGTCCAGAGTGTTTTAAAGGCACTCCTTGCATTTTAGTTCCTGTACTTCCAAGTCTTCCTCTTCCTAACGGGCTCCCATTCTGCTCCAAGCGGGCAATTTTGGCTGGTGGACCCTTCGGATCGCTTACATTGTTAGACATTTCTGAATGTTCTTTCCCCTGAGTTGTCTCGTTCAAATGATCCATACTCAGTCCCGCCTCTAAAGATCACCTGCCATGATTTAAAAAAATATATATGTGTTGTATACGCGTGCGTAGTTTTATGTAGGCAGCTTTACACATGTACATGATACATCTGTATAGCATGTTCACATAATATTAAATATGTACCTTAAAGAAAAATACACTCTCAGGAAATTTGCTTCATTGTCAAATTATCTCAAAATCTCAGGAATTTCTAAGCCTACTAAATACATTAACTGATTTACAGTATATACAGGATTTGTATCTTAAGAATTCAAGAGTGAGAATAGTAGGTGTGACTGATTAAGTAGCATTCACACAGTAATATACCCACTGCTATAGGTCTCTCAGGTGTATGTTGTAAGGTTATGCTTTTGCACCAAATTTCTTACTTTATCAAAATATTTCTGTTTAATAAAGAGAAGTCGTATATTGTTTTCTCCTTAGGAATAAAGAGGATAAGACTTTCAGCTAGGCATGCAACAGATCAAACTAGTAATATGATACAACCATACGTATCTTTTAATATATAAAAATACCCAGGTTCCCATTGCTCAACTGTCCCTGGGAATTTCTTTTATGTAGCTTAACTTTTTAAACTTAGGAATTAGGTTGATCAACAACAAATAAAAAGATGTAGGTATGTGTTTTCCACATTCAACAGCAGAGTTAAGAAATGCTAGGGCAACTATCACATCTTATAAAAGTCACGTGGAAAAAACATGTCTCTTTGGACAATCACAACTTTTGGGGGAAATCATATTACAAACCTTTCAGTACTTAAAGAAATCTCTGATACATTTTGGATAAATATTAGAACACTGACAAGAGATGTGAAATGAAATAACAAAACTACATACAACTTACGGTATATTCAGTACTGAAACAGACACCACTGCTTTTGAAATTTTAATTCAGTTCACCATGATTGCTAATTCGTTTTTAAATCGTCATGTTCAATGATACACAGTAAAAGTTACAGATAAGTACTGTTAACACTGACATGTCACACAGAGAGGGAAAGAAGCTGTTGACTCCTTTGAAAATGTGTGAAAGGTTTCGATGGTACTTTCATTCTGGATGAATACTTACTTTAAAATATGGTCTCTGCCACCTTTCCTAATTAAGGTTTATCTACAATGCCTGCTTTATTATATATATATATCCAGTATGATCTCTAAGAACAGGTGACCAGTCATTTATGAAACAGTACTTACACCACTGAGCATAAACACTCAAACATGGGGGCAGGGAAGGTACAGTTAAATAGAAAGAAATAGACTTGTGAATACAGAATGCAGAATAAATCAATTACACTTCTCCAGTTCTGACGAAATCCTCATTTTGGTGAAGATGCTGTATATCCCTATTGTAATTTGTTTCTTGTTTAATCATACACTGCTTTGTCTTGCATGAACACTGTGTTTATCTGAAGGTTTAGATGCAACCTTAAGAATGCCAGCTGAATAAGTATAAAGTTTAGAATATAATGGTTATTTATCCTTACACTCTAGGGTGACATGCTGAGAACCAAAGGTTTACCGTTGATTGTGGTCCCATCTGTTTTTGGTTATGAGTCTCATTAACAATAAATATGCCTACTTTAATCACTTTTTTTAATCAAGATTATTCTTTTTCATTACATTAACTGCTATTTAACCCAAAACTGCACATCTAAATTACCAACATCTATAGCATTTGGTAGTGCTTCACCAGAACAATTTGTCTGAGATTCTAGTTTTTCTCTTGTACTCAAACAGGCAAGTCCCTGTCACTCTCTAAAAACTAACACTCACCTGCTAGAAAGAATAGCCATCACAAGCCAGCTCTCCATTACCTCCTGCCCAACCAACAAAAGTGATAAGATTACAACTCATTTAATGTATATTGCCTAAACACATGGAGCAGGTCATTTTAAATTGGACTTCGAAGACCCGCCCACCATGCATCCTTTTAGCTCAGCCACCTTGTAAAAAGAGTTGTGTCGCAAAGCAAGATTGTGTGCACATAAAACACCTAATTTACTAATTTCGAACTCTATGCTAAAGTTCATCAAAACCTCCACCTGAAATAGTAATGAGTAACTGTCAGCATGGTTTGCCTATAACAACTCTGAAGATGACAGGGCCAAAAGCTTCTGCCTGCTTCACCTTCAAGCATTTGTTCTATGCACAAGTTTCCAGCACAAACATTAGTTTCAAGGTACAATTTCCTAAGTGCACTACTAACATAGCAATATGACATTCTAAGCATTTTTCTTCTAAAAAAACGGGACTCAGCTGTCAGAGCCATCCTTCCTCTAGGAGAATGGAGTATTGTATTATACCTTCAACACTTCGAGAGTTAGCCCCCTCCCCTTTCTTCTCTTTCCCCTCCTCCTCTCTCCAGATAAAACCCCTTAATCACATTTAAGAGAGGCTCTGTTCTTATCCATTCCATATGGCTGTCATAATCCAGGCCAAGCTTTCACTGTGACCTTTTAAAGAGACAAAGAAGCAAAACACTATCTAGAAACAGGAACACTGCAGTTTTGAGCGAAATTTTATAAAAAGACCTGAAACTCACCACTTCAAAACTTGACAGCATATAAATAATGGAAACAAAGGAGATTTCCTTTGCACACCGATCTCTTGAAGAGGAGGAAGAAGCTCAAGTCTGATGTTTTCTAAGTCCTTTTTTTAATCAAAAAAAATTAAGGAAACCTGGAGGATACCTCCCTCCCAAAATTCTATTTTTCTGGGGAAGGGGAAACACATAAGCAAAGCATCACAGCCATGGGAGGGGGAGGCAAGAAGCGGGGGAGGGGGGAGGAGGGCAGAGGTTCCAATTAATGTACTGAGAATCGTAGTCTCTCCAATAACGGGGAATGAAAAAGTCTAAAAAATTAACCAGACAAGTGTAATGCTCACAATAATAAAAGTTTCTATTAAAGGAAAAGAAAAGTAAAACTGAGATAAGTGGTAACCTGTCTAACTCTGCTTTCAAAAAAGTGTAAATCAGAGAATGAAGATGGGGAGGAAATGAAACAGCTCTTCTGCCTAATATTTCTGAAAACAGAAAATGTATTGATCTTGTCCCTTACAATTATTTTCTAATAAGACACAGGCACACACAAAAATAGAAGCTAAAGACATCCCTTCCCCCTTCCACCCAAAAAACTAATCCAAAAACTTTCTGCATAAACCCTCCATAGAAAAAGAAACATAGCAAAAAAAACGTAAAAAGGATATTAGAAAAGTTCCAGTAAAGGCACTAAAATTCAGTTTCACTATTGTCCTTGCTGTTCGGGGTTTTTTTTTATAATCATCATCATAATAATGCAGAAAGCCTCTCCTTCCTCATTAACCCAGAGAGATTGCGTTTGGGGAGGGAGGGAGGGAGGGAGGGGGGAGCGGAAGGAAACAGTCACCACCAAAAGTAAAAAAAAAAAAAAATCACTTCGGAGAAGAGAATAAAAAAAATAAAATAAAAAATAAATCTACTTCCGAAGACTTAGGAAGAAACGAAAGCTGGGGAGAGAAGATGAGAGGAGGGTGCAAGAAGGGAAAACCAGGTTACCCCAAATAGTAATAACAAAATAAATCCTGTGAGCTTTCAAAATTCTTGTTGTCCCTCGGCTGGCTATTATGGTTATTTAGGCCGGTTTGGTGGTTGTTGCTGGATGTTACAGGGTGGTGTGTCTGCGTGTTTGCGTGTGTGTGTGTGAGTGTGTGTCCCCCGGACGTTCGTTGCTTGCTTGCTTGCTTGCTCGCTCTCCCTCTCGCTCGCTCGCGCTCTCCCTCTCTCTCTCTCTGTCCCCATTAAATTATTAGTTGACTCATCACTCCTCCTCCTGCTCCTGCTGCTGCCGCCGCCGTCCCTTCTCCTGCTCCTTCCTCTATTGCTTTCTGCTCCTGCCGCCGCCGCCGCCGCTTCTTCCTCCTTCTCCTCCTCCTCATTTTAATACAAAATAACACCGAGGGCCACCGGCTTTTTTTCCCCCTTTCTTTTTTTTAAATATGTATACAGCCCAAGACAGGAGGAGGACGTAGCCTCCCTGCTGCTGCCTGGAGCTCTTCCCCGGCGGCCCCGGATCATCCGACGCGTCCTGGGAGGGAGACAGAGAGAGACACAGAGACAAGCAGAGGAGGAGGAGGAGGTGGCGGCGGCGGCGGTGGAGTAAACTGGGGCGGGAGGGGGGGGTGGAAGGGAGAAAGGACATCTAGAAGGGGAATTGGATTAAAAAAGGGGGCTGGAGGGTTAAGGCTGAAGGGGGAGGGGGTTAAAAGTGGGGGGGGGGGAGAGAAAGAGAGAGAGAGAGAGGCAAAGGGAGGGGAAAGGAGAGAGCCGAGGGGTGTGCGATTTCCGGCACAGGGCGCGCAAGAATTTGTAATCAGCTTGATTAGTGTGAGGCGGCTGTGCATTTATTACACACAATACCCAGAATAACAGGGAGCAATGCGAAAGCTGGGAGAGGGGAAGAGATGCCGCCGGCAGCTGCACGAGGCGAAAACGATTAGGGAGTGCGGAACGGGCTGGCGAGAGGGACAGGCCAAAAACAGCGGCGGCGGCAGAAACGGAGGCCACCTTCCTTGCGCAACGAGAGAGGGCGCGCAGGGGTTGGAGAGTCTGTGGAGAGGGGAAGAGGAATCAAGGAACCGGGGAAGGGAAAGCAAGGAACAGCAGGCGCTACTAGAGTCTTGCAACCGTGCGATAAACACACACACACACACACACACACACACAGAGAGAGAGAGAGAGAGAGAGAGAGAGAGAGAGAGATATCTCGTCTTCCCAACATCAGCCCGGAGCAGCCATGACCTAAGCAGGAGAGGGCAAGGGCGCACGCACGCCCATCGGGTGCCAAAGGCGAAGGGAGGAAACTCCGGTAGCGCACTCAACAGACTTAGAAACAAAGTAGGAATCGGAAGAACGTGGGCATCTGTGCGGACAGAGAGATCGCCGGGGACCGGGGGGGGGGGGGGAGAGAGAGAGAGCAGGTGCCTGCGAGGCATGGAAGCATATGGCTGGCAGTCATGGTTCCATAGCGAGGGAGACAGGATGTAGTGCGCCTGTGTATATTCTTGTTTGGGAGCGGGGGCGTTGGGGGGGGGACCTTAGAGGTGAAAGTTCTCCTTTCGAAAAGTTGGCAGGGTATCAGCAGATCTGCAGTCTACATGCCAGTTCAGGTGACCCGGCTGCAAGCAAATATTACATTTGGGCAGGCAACGTTGTCTGTTGTAAACACGAATGTGTGTGCACTGCGTTGTATTTCCATGAAAGTAGTTCTGCCGAAAGAACAGGTTGCATTGAAGATGCTTTTTTTGGGGAGCGTGCCACTAACAAGCAGAATAATTCGGATCTCTAGGACTGGGGTCTACAAGCCTAGCAAAAGCCAGATTGCACCCATTTGTAGGGGGTCCTTAGCAACATGTCAAAAGGTAACAATTGGCAGTCATTCAATGGAGCCATTCCATATTGAGACTCCAGTGTACTTCTGTGTCTGGTATTGTAAATAGTGATACTTTCCATAGTTAAGGTGACAGTTATCTTACATGAAGTGTCTTGCAGACTGTAAGTGCAAGAAACCTAGTAATAAAAATGGATTAACCAAGAGAACTTTCAGGCTTAAACCTAAGCATGTTTATTTGGATGTAAATCATGTTGGCTACAATAGGTTAAGCTGACATTTGAAGTCTTTTTCTATTAAATGGGGGAAATGGACAGAGTACCACAACACAGGAGTTATGATCTGACAGTGTAAGGAACTTCATATACTTCAATTTTTGTTTTGCACTGAGGGAGGGGTGAAAGTGAAGGCAGACAAGCATTAAAACAACTCCTTAAAGGTGAAAGAAAATTACAAGAATAGGACCCTTGTCATCCTGTCCCAGTGCTGCATTCATCCAGCAGAGAGAAGGACTGAATACTGCCGTTTGTGATGAAAAGTTGGAAATGAACAATAGTACAAAGACAGTATGAAACTGGGCAGACATAGTCATCTTTAATAACCTAGAAAAAATGTCTAATGCTGTTTATCTTTGTTCACGTGAATAAATTCACAATAATAATGAACAGTCAAATACATGAAAATGTGGTACTGAACACTTTCCAAGTTAGAAAAGCTATGGGTCGCTGGTCGAAATGGAATTTAGTATACCTTCCACATTGGTGGAAGGAAGACCAGTGCTTAGGGACAGAAAAGTACAGAAGGCGGTAAATTATTTATTTGCAACTATAATAATTATAATTATGAGCACTATAATGCACATGCTGTACCAGCTAGAGAAGGAAGAAGACCACACTGGCAGATAGGAAGAAACAGTCTGCAAACAATCCAAGGGGATAGATGCTTATATACTGATAATGATGGGGGTGGTGGAATACAAGTTCACAAACATGCTGGCTGTGATCCAGAGACCAGTTAAGCCAGACAACTTGAAATACAAGATACTTTCATCTTACTCCTTCATTCTTTAACCCAAGTACAGCAACATAATTGGCTTCTGGATCAGACTAATTATTAATTGATGTGTATGACTGGCAGAATCTTTACTTGTGTTACCTCAAATGCAAATGTATTTTTAAAAAACAAGAAATGAGGGTGCTGTCATATAAACTTAAGGAGTTTTCCTAAATAGGCAACAGGAAGATGATTCTTTCATAACATGCACAATGAAAAATGCAGCATTATGAACTTTGAACACAGAAAGAGTACAAATTAGTAAATGCTCAGAAAAACAAGTGTATTAAACGCACGCACACACCTTACTATAACACCAGAAGAAAGCATCAAAGTTACACAGAGAAATATAGGCTGACGTCTACTGAAGTAAACACAAATACCAAAGAGTGTGTGCAGAAAATGGTAATGGGGTGAAATGTATAAAATATTTATAACAGCCAGCAATGCACAGAATAGATTATTGTGTTAGAAATAAAGAGCATGAGGCCTGAAACATAACAGTGTTATACAACAGAGTTATTTCAAGGAGTGCAGCTGAAGGTGGAATAATTTAACATTCAGTGTGTCTGTGGGCTTGCCCAGAGACACACAATATTTATTGCTGGTGACTTCACACATGCATCTTTATCACTCAGTATCCCCAACACATGCAAGTGATTACCTGCATGTGTAAAACACCCACCACGGATCAAGCAATTGCATGCTTTGTATCCCTTTGCATTATTTCAAGAACTGTTATTACGTTGCAGTTCAGCTAATGACTATCCAGTGATGAGCATTTACAGATAGGTAGCCGTGTTGGTCTGCCATAGTCAAAACAAAAAAAATTCCTTCCAGTAGCACCTTAAAGACAAACTAAGTTAGTTCTTGGTATGAGCTTTCGTGTGCATGCACACTTCTTCAGATATCTGAAGAAGTGTGCATGCACAGTGATGAGCAGTGTATGAGATCATCCAGGGAGACCCTTCTCAATGTTTCTCCACTGGCAGCAGTTAATTTGGTGAGGACATTTAATGGGCCTTCTTTGTGTGTGCTGCCACCATAGCCCTGGAATTCCTTTCCCCCTGAAATTCAACTACCACTCACTTGGTTGACCTTCAGGTATCAGGTGAAAGTCTGGCTGTTTGTTCAGTCCTTTAGACAATAAAGTTGCAGGTTTGATGTCCTTGCTGCAGTCCTATGTATGCATGTATGTATTTATATTTGTTTTAATTGAAATGGCCAGTTTATTCCTCTTATTGTACAACATCTAGAGAGATTTGGATGCAAGGCTGCATACTGGGAATTAATATAGATAAAATAAATATGCATGAATGTGAATCAGTCCTAAGCTTGTAGTCTTTAAGCCAATTCATCCAATACAGTCTCGTGGACACCAGTGACACTACTCCAGAATAACTTTGCTCTTAGTTTGCCTTATCTTTCTACTTGCATTAGCTTTAAGAGTTAAGACAATTACTTCACTGAAGTTTGAGTACAGGCCACAAGCCAGTTAAGACAATATCTGTGTATTTAAGACTTTTTAGTTCCGATACCACGAATAAATAGGTGGCTCACAAACCACTTGGTTCAGAACAGTCCCAAATGCTTAAAAATAGATTTTAGGTATACTGTTTCATGCAGGAGAGGGGGGAAAAGGGAAGTCCTTTCGCACCAGCAAAAGTCCATTCTACTGGAAGACAGCCACAATTGGATAACACCCTCTAACAATGTAATCAGCAAGCTATTTAAAATTCTGAACCTGTATTTATACTTGTTTAATCCAAATTAAACTGATTTTGATCCAAGTACACAACTTTAAGTGATTTCTCAATCAACTCTAAAACGAAGTCCACATTCTAAAATAGGTGACCAGTCAGACTTTTTGTGTCCTTTGCATTCATTAATCTGAATTCTGAATAGGATTTCAACCATGGAAGCATATGTCAAGCACATCCAGTCCTTGACAAAGACTATTAAAAGTATCCAGATTGTGGTTGGATACAGTTAAAATCTTTTGACAATAAACGATCAAATCATAATGAAAGGGATTCATTGTTGTTTTGAATCGTCATACAAGAAGTTAGGTATCTTTCCTGGAATATCATGGTTAAGGATAAATTAAGAGAGTACTGTGATAAAGTAATGAACCTGAAACAAAAAATCATGTAGTACCTAGCATGGTGATAAACAGATATCAATCAAAAGCAATCAATATTAGTGTTCTAAAAATGCATATACCTCCATATCACAAATTGCTTCTCTGTAATGGGCTAAAACTTGGAATGCAAACAAACTGAATGGTATGGAAACGTAGACATAGGAATTCTAAATGAGAATGGGTTATATCCAAGTAGACGCAATGAAAATAATGGGCCTAAATCTGAGGAACTGAGGCAGATAGTGGGGATGAAAGATGAAGTTCTAGGCCTAATAGATAAAATAAAAACCGACAAATCACCAGATCCAGATGGCATCCACCCGAGAGCTCTCCCAAATAACTGAAATGTGAAATTGCTGGTGTTCTGTCAAAAATATATAACTTGTCCCTCAGATCAGCTTTCATACTTGAGGACTGGAAAGTAGCCAATATAACATCAATTTCTAAAAGGGATTAGAAGCAGGGTGGGGGGAGGACCCTGGAAACTGCCCTAGGAAAACCGGAAAATATTGTTAAAGATAAAATAACTAAGCATGTAGAACAAGCCTCACTGAAGAAGACTCAGCATGGCTTCTACAAGGAAAAATATTTTCTCATGGACCTTTTAGAATTTTTCTTAAGAGTGTCAACAAGCATATAGAAAGAGGTGATCTAGTTTAAAAAGTTTAGTAGTCATGGAATAAAAGAAGAGGTCCTCTTGTGGATCGGGAATTGGATCAGTATTAGGAACCTGCCACAACGTAGGTCAAAGCTCTCTACAGATCCCACCCTGCAAATATTCGCTGAAAAAATATTGGATGGTGCTACAAGAGGTACCCACTGTATTACTACTATTAGGCTATATTCTGAAAAATATTAATCAAAATTAACATCATTGACGTGATCCATCTCATGCAGGTGGCAATAAAGATTTGTTTAGCCAAATTAAGTGGGAAACACAATATTCTAGCAATTAAAGACTGGTTGAGTAAGTTCTGGGACGTGGCTATTAGAGGAAAATATCTATCTTAAATCAAGGGTGCACATACTCATTAGCTGTACAAATTTCAGAATAAATGGTGTGTGTTTATATTTTTAAAGAGGCTATGGATAGATGGCTTAGAAAACATTGGTGTACACGTGGAATAATATTTTGCTATGGTATAATGGAATGGGGTGTTACTTTATATAAAATATTAATTTTATTAACTAAATGAAACTAATGGATGGGGGGAATAGTTGTGTCTTGTATACTATTTGTAAGCAGTCATTGCATTGTGTTTCTTTGCAGCCTATCACTGAGCTGTTCCTGCACCTGGTAGTTTCTTTATCTCTTTAGCTTATAGCAAGGACAAAATATTCCTCCTAGAAGCCCCAGCAGTAAATTCCAATTTTACTTTTTATTTTACTTTTAGAACTCAGGGGATGAAGTTTATATCAAAATAGAGAACAGAAAACACTCCAGCACAATGCAAGCAAAACTTACTTATTAGTTTTATTTTATACACTGAAATCAGACATGCAAAGGGTTTCTACTTTCAGCTGGCTATTTGGAAGAGTATGGAAAATATATAAACTATCAGTTATTTTTATTTGATCATCTGATCAGGTATTAATCGAGGCATACATACCTTTAAATTAAAGGGTAAAACAAAAATTTGTGTGCCAAATGTAACAGTGCTATATCCCTAAGTGACATTGTGACTGATTGCTGGTACTCAGTCAGATTGGACTCTTTGAAATTTATGAACATGGCTAAGTTATGGCTATTAATTTCACTGGGTTTACTCTGAGTAAAACTTAGTTGAATACCACTCATTACAATGATGGTATCAGCACATTTCTGTAGAGAAAATGTGAAGGCTTCAGAAATACTTGTTAATACAGATCTGAATATTGGAAGATGCACAACATTGTAATTGATTTGTATGGAATCAATAGTTGAAATTACAGTTAGAAACTGCTTTCTGATCAAACAGGTTCTTTCTTAACCATTGGCTTTACAAGTTATTACCGGTATATTAGCAAATTATTGCTCAGATCAGAGCGCTATTTTGAGTCACATAAAGTTAAGTGTGGCACAGAAATGAGAGATGGTCAGACCCAAATGCGTGTGCAACTGGGGAAAACTCAGCAATGCACAATCTTAAGAAGTTTTCAGATACATTGGTACCTGTTGTCAACCTTAGATGGGTCTTCAGCAATTTCGTAAAAAATCCTTAACTGCTTAAATGCTTCCTTAAATGCCCTTCACATTATTTTCAGTAATACTGTATCAATTTTGTAAGAGAGATCTGTATTTTATCCTCACACAAATACGGAGAGAGGTTATGGCTGGGAAAGTGCTTGATTTGGCTGGTCAATAAGCTGAAATCCAAACAACCATTTGAATTTGGATTTCCAGTTAATAACTTTTGCTCTTAACATTTACATTGCAGCTGATGCAATTGTTAATAAATATATTAACATTTATATTGCACATGAAATAGTGCTACCCCACTTAACACAGAAAGCATGCTGCCATAGCTGGCTTGGTAGAAAGACAGAAAGTCTCCTTACACTGAGTCAGACCATTGCTCTATCTGGCTCAGAACTGGTTACAGTGACTGGCAGTAGCTCTGTCGTCAGAAGAGAGATTTCCCATCCCTCTGCGGAGTAACAAACGATTGAACCTGTGACCTTTAGCATGCATGTTCTCTAACCAACGAGTCATGCCCTTTCCTAACACCCACTTTAACATCTATACAAAGCTTTGGGGTTATGGTATTAATTAGCAATACATGTTTGTAATCTCAGTACTATATTCTCAGTAGGGTATACCACAAGAAAGCTGTATCTCTCTCAGAGTGATCACACAAATTTTGCATTTATGTTCTCTTTGTTATGTTCTGAGAGCATTCTATGAAATGAAAACTGCTGTAAATTCTCCAGGCTTGTAATTAATTGTAGTTGCAAATTCCTTTCTTGTGTATCTGCCACCAATAAGGCAGATCCTTTACAGATTTATCTGGAAGTAAACAACATTTAACTCAAGGGGACTTGCTTCTGAGTAGACACAGCTCACACTCTTGACCACTTTATATGCAGTACATTATTTTAATAAGCAGAATGTGGATCATGTTACACAATAGCTAGATTACTGGTAAAATAAATGGACTAAATTAATAAAAGGCATTTTCTTTAAATTAACAGAATAGTAAGCCTGCCATTTACATGGGGGTCATGTTTCAGGGATTGAGCCTAAAGCCAAAATCACATATAGTCAAAACCCATTTGGTTCAATGGTGGGTAGAATGCCAAAGTTTTGGGGGTTTTTTGCCAAGCATGTAAAGCTAAATGTGCACAAGTTAAATCATGGGTAGGCAAACTAAGGCCCAGGGGCCAGATTTGGTCCAATCGCCTTCTAAATCCGGCCCATAGACGGTCCAGGAATCAGTGTGTTTTTACATGAGTAGAATGTGTGCTTTTATTTAAAATGCATCTCTGGGTTATTTGTGGGACATAGGAATCTGTTCTGTTTTTTAAAAAAATATAGTCCGGGCCCCTCACAAGCAGGGGTGGACCGGCCCCTTGCTGACCCCTGGGTTAAATGCACGTAAGTTGCAACACATTTATGAAGAAGAAATCTTTGGGTGTCAGAGCTAAGAAAAATGAAACCTAACCTACAGGTAAGTTGCTCTGAAATGGTAACTAGTAGTTGATCAGATGGGTCATAGGAGCCCTGTGGCATGGAACTACAGAGGGGCATGTGGTTTCTTTTCATTATGAAGAGATTCCAAACATCTCTTATGAAGAGATTGTGCACACAGTGGAGGTTGCTTTCTTCACCTCCTTTTAGCAACAGTCCCTCATGTCACATAAAGTACAGCACTGTTACAAAAGTAACATAAACCCAAACAAAGGAAGAGGAGAAAGATAATAAGTAGCAGACATACATCCTATGAATAGTTACTTATTTGCAGAAAGTAGCTTTAAGCAGTTTAAATGTACACAGGATGGCAGTCTTAGAGCTTGGAGCACCACATACAACTTCGGGCAAATTTTAAACTATGCAAAATGGACATATTCTGAGGTAAGAGAAGTAGTAACCCACTAAAAGGTGCTTTTCACTATACCTGTCAACTGACAAAACATCCTTTGGATATGTTGGCGTCTTCCTTTCGGAAAATATTAAGAAGGTATCTGCTGAATCAGATACCTATCTAGTCCAGCATTCTTTTCTCACACAAGTCTACAAGATGCCCATGGGAAGCCTACAAACAAGACATGAGCAGAATATCTCTCTCTTGCTTGTGGACCCACACAATTGTATTAAGAGGTATAGAGCTTTTAAACCACGACCAACCTGCCACCTTTTGCTCTATGATGACTTTCCTACTGCAAAGGATTTTTGCAAAGCATAACAAAGCAATACAAACTAGGATAAACAAATATTTAGCAATTGCTAAAAATATGCAAGTTTCCCCAATCTAACCAACTGTTGACAAAGTGAAGTTCTCAAACATTTTCATTGGGTTGACCACTATTAAAGAAACCAGATCGTCACCCAATCAGACTGATATTCGGTACATCTCCAGATAACATAGCTCTTTTTCAAATGGCTCCCCACCCCACATCCTGCATTTAAGTGCTACACTGGGAATTACTAAATATAGTTCGGATGAAAATTAATGGGCAAGGGTGAAAGTTAGCATTGTATAATAAGTAGGTCTGCTAGATGAAAAACAACTGGCCCATAGAGCAACTTAATCCCTTAGATACCTGTGGTTTAAAGGTATTGTTTTTAAGTACCATGCATCTTAGAGAATTCAGTATTTCATAATGAAGGGTAATAACACGTTTAAATGTTGTCTATTCCAGGCACTAAATAATCAGTAGGCTAAGGATTTGAGTTAATAGCTGGAAGAGGAGTAGATCTTTAAAAAAATATGCGTTTTGGAACATGGTATTTGAAAGTGGATAGGGTAGTCTGTTTGATGCATTTACACATAAAATGTATGTTGGAAATATTATTTTATGTACTTTGAACATTTATGTCCTGCACTGTGATCCAAAAAGACCCTCAGGGGGGATTACAGCATTAAAAGTACAATGATACACACACTTACTTGGGCATAAGTCCCAATGAACTCAGTTGGGCTTCCTGCTGGGAAGACATGTACACTGCACATATCTAAAACAATATCAGTTAAAGTGATATGAAACAAGAAAATCTAATGTATGGGGGCAGGGAACAGTCCATTAAAAGGACATCCACTATTTGTTCTGAAATAGAAGAAGTTTGAACTATCTTCCAGAAGACAAAGATAAAGTCCACTGGGTGGTCTTGATTGGAGATGGAATTCCAAAAGCTGGAGTTACTACTGAGAATATCTTTCTCTTTGTCCTTACCAACCTGGCTTCAGAGAAGGGGCTCAGAAAAAGGACATGTCCTGAAGAACTCAGTGGAGAAGTTTTTCCTTTGGGTAACTTGGAACTAAGCTATTTAGGCCTATGCCAGCACTTTAAATTGCATTCAAAATCAAATTGGGAAGCAATTCAGACTGATAAAGTTATAACCATTTTTAATCTAAAAGTCCCTGGAACTTCCAAGCCACCACCTATTCAGTGGTGCCCCCAAAAGGCAGACAGGAAACTGAATGTAAATGCAGGTGATCCAAAAGTAGATACTGTAACAGTTATCACAATTGCCTTGTTCAAGAGGACAGGAACATCTCTTTTGCAGAGACCGCTCTCTTCGACTGGTTAAAAGAATTAAAAGAGCACATCTGCAAGGCTCCTGCTGACATCCTCAAGTGAAATCACCTAAGACTATTCCAAGAATCACGGACTTCTCCTTGGTTCATGTCGTAACATATGCAAAATGCTTTATCTGCAAGCAGGTCACAGTAGACCACAGACAGTTCATTTTCATTCAAAATCAAGTCCTCAATTATTGCTGAATCTTCTCCACCCCCAAAATGATTTGGAATTGTAAAGCAGAAGACACAGGTTTACCTGCCAATAAAATACACCCTCCATTTATTTACCTGGCTCGTGATTTTTTTTCAAGGCTGTATCTTCCTTACACAATGAATTTGGAAAAGGTGCACCTTCATGTCCCCCTCCATGAAATTTCTTCCAGCCATAGAACTACCACAAAATAAACTGGGAAGGTGGCTTTCTTGCCTTAACCCCCCCCCCTACTTTCTTCCTCTGATCTGAAACAAAAAATTATCTAAAAGTGCATAGAGCAATGCAGCATTTTCCTTTACCCTTTTTTCTGCATCTCTTACCCAGAGACCACCTACCCTCTCCAGCTCTCACCAGGAAAACAGAAATGAACAGCCTCTATATACAATCACTCCCCTGAAAGTTATGCAAGGCAACAAATGATCACAATTGCTCTTTGCTATAACAACCGACAGGAACATAAACCAGAATGAGCCACATCAATTCCCATCCAACGACTGCTACTGCAGGTGCTCACCTTCTTCAGCTAACCATCCCTCACAAGTTAACTTCTAGACAACCCTGTGTTCCTTCCACACATTTTCCTGCATGCGTGGATACACAGAAATGCATACTCAGCATCTACCCACTAGAGTAGCCAAAGCAGAAACTGGAACTGTAGAAAGGGACAATACTTTGTTCCAGCTGATGTTTTGGGCCAGAAATAAAGAAATAGCAAGAATGTGTCAATAAACTTAAGAGTCTGGTAGGCCAGGTCCAGAGTCCATCTAGTCTAATATTCTTTTCCAGTTAGGCTTTGCACTGAGCTATCTGTTTTGCGGATAGTTGGAGCCAGTTTACATTCCATCAACACACACACACACACACACACACACACACACACACACACACACGTGTGTGTGTGTGTGTGTGTGTGTGTGAGAGAGAGAGAGAGAGAGAGAGAGAGAGAGAAGAATGGCCACAGCGTGCACCACTCTGTTATACTGAATTTCATTTGCCATATTTTTGCCCAATCAGCCACTTGGGATAGGACTTTTGAAGCCCTTGAAAGTTTGTATGAATTTTCTCCATCCTGAATTAATGGTCTCACCCACAACTAAACCATGGCTACCTTACTGCTCATCTGATGATTCAGGTCTTTGAGTGGGAGGGCTTGCTTTCTTCCTCCGTCATAAAAACCTTGTCCATTTGTTCTTACTCTCTGGTTCCTGTTCTTTAACCAGTTCTGGAACAAAAGAGGACCTGTCATCTTATCCCTATCTGGAATAACTTTATTCAGGAAGCTTGGAGGAGGGACTTTGTCAAAAACATTTTGGAATCCTCAAAAACAATGTCAACTGGGTTATTCCAATATGACAATACTCTCAAAGAATTTCAGAAGTCTGGTGTGACAGGACTTTCCTTGCATTCTTTTTAATCAAGGGTAGTTTTATACCTATGTTTCATAATTTGGGTTTTGATAATGCTTTCTACCAATTTACCTAGTAGAGAAATTAGGCTGATGAGTCTGTAATTTCCTATTTCCCCTATATATTTATTTTTTCAAAAGCAATGACGCATCAGCTACTTTTTAATTCTCCAGGATATATGCTTTGAGTGATAATTTGTATATTTTTGTTCAAAAAGCAACAATATCAGATTTGAACTCTTTCAGCATTCTTGGGTATCTTCTGGACATGGTGACTTTATCTTGTAATTTCTTAGTTAGCATCAGAACCTCATCCCTTTTCTCTTCTACTTGTCTTAATTCTTCAGATACCTCTCCTCAATGGGTATTTATCTAATAGTGTCACATGAAAACTCATGCAAATAATTTAGCTTCTCTGCAGTCTTTGATAACATTAGTAAACCTTTCGCAGTTTGTCATCTGGTGGTCCAGAACTGGCTTTCTGATTCTGATTTATATATATGTTTGTTTATTTATTGTCATGTTTTTTTTAAATGTGCGCTTCTAGTGCTTTTTCTTTTTTCTTGCCTTATTGTCCATTTATTTTTATTTTACCAGAGTGACTACTCCTTTAGAGTGACTACTCCTTTTTATTGTCCTTATTGGGCTCTCCCTTTTAAAAGAAACATATTTGTGTTTATAGCTTCCTTAAACTCTGTTAACAACACTGTCATCCTTTTGAACTCTCTTGTCCAAAAGGGCTGGATTTAGACCTTTAGAGGCCCTAAACATAGAGAAGATTATGGTGCTCCCCCCATAATTCAAAAATAAAAACTATAATGTAAGATTGGACAATTAAAAATAAAATAAAAGGTGGTTCGTTGCCAACGCATGACAGGATCCGATTTCCTCGTATTATTTCAATCTACGTTAGTAGGACGCTTCCTGGTTTGGGTAGAGATAAGTACAGTAATAAAAAGAGAACAGAAAAATGTCGGAGAAGTGTGCCATAGGAGTGTAAGGATCTGATTTTTCTCACTATGACTAATCTGATGCGCCCTTTTATTTTAATCAAGTGTCAATCTCTCTCTCTCTCTCTCTCTCTCTCTCTCTCTCTCTCTCTCTCTCTCTCACACACACACACACACACACACACACACACACACAGAGTTTTGGTCCCATCCTTTGCTGGTGCCCTGAACTTGTACATAGTCTGCCTATTGGGTAATCCAGAAATGTTTGCACCTCTCATTCTGTGGCATGCATTCTAGGTCAGCTTTGATTATAGTGGTTTTAAACAATTGCCAGTAAATAAGATTTTCCACCATGATGATTCATTTCAACTCCCCCTCCCCTTTTTATAAAGTTTACAATTTTGAAATTAATCCTGGCCAAATTGAACTTTCGTCTCAAAACATATGTTTAATATGTATGCATATAGCTCAGCTGAACAGCTCGACAGTGCTTCTGTCTTGTGCCAGGTCCTCAGCACCATTCAGGATAAAGCCTAAGACTTCCCTTCTCTCTAGTCTGCTAAGTGACTACAGCTGGAATCCCAACCACATTTTTAGTCCCCCTGAACACAGTGACTTCTGAGCAAATATGCATAGGATTGCCCTGTAATTGTTTTGACTACAGCTGCCATCCTAACCATACTTGCTGTGGTTGTAAGTCCCATTGAACACAGTGACTTCTGAGTAAACATGCATAGGATTACACTATAATTGTTTAAAGTCACAATTGCAAAACCTAAATGTACATTTAGCCAGTGAATGTGAGGGTTAGCCACACATTTTTCCCTTCGGCTGCTTTCCTGATTTCTGAGTTTCATTAGGGGCTTTGGTCGTATGCCCGCAGTACTAAATTACCTTTGGTATCTAGCATTTCCACCCACAGTGATTCTGTGGAGCAGTTTGTGCATCTTACATTTTCTGATTATTTGGGGGGAATCTGTGCCCTCTGACATACAGAGCAACATGATCCCCAATACATTTCTTTCTAAAGATTCTATATCCTCGGAGAACCACATCCTAATGATTTTCACTGCTCCAACAAGGTTTCTGATATATCCACTATATCTATATTCTCTTTTTAGTACCAAGCACTCAAATCCTCCCATCTCTGCTTCAAGGCTTCTGACATTAGCATATAAACGTTTATATATTGCATCTCTTTTCAAATGCTCTTTTATGTGCAATTTTCCTGCAAGTCTTTGATCCCTTTAAACAGCTTCGTTTATTTCTATTTGTTCATTACCAAGTTGGACCCTATTTGAAAACCTGAAGCATTTAAATAATCACCCCTAAGGGATGAGTTGTCCAGAACCAGATATTCTATAGCTCCTGCCAGCTTTCCCCTAAAGTGCAGTCTTGGTAGAGGCAGGGGAGTGACAACACTGTCCTTTACACATCAAAATAACAAGACCAAATTCGCTGTGGCACCAGTGTGAAGCTCACAGTTTGAAAAAGACTCTGGGATGTTGACTGGAATCATATTCCCAATAAGCTTGCACTAAAACAAGTTCCGGCACAACAGCAGGAATTCATAGGACTGAGCTGAAGATCGGTCTATGCCTATAATAGTTGAAATTCAATTTTATATTTTTATTGTTTCAAAAATTTATAAACTGATTGTAAATTAGAATTAAAATTCTCTAATGGGTGTACAATATCATTCTCAGGAACCTAAGACAAAAAGCAACCAGGAGTTGTAATCCTTCTCTTAGCCACATATAACCTCTAAAAGAGCTCTTAAATTTGTTGTTGTGCTCAACCGTAAGAAAATAAGAGCAGCATCACAGTAGTAGGTTAATAATCAAAGAAATGAGGTTTTGAATACTTTAAACGTTTTTCCTTCACCAAGATACTTTTAGCTTGCTGTTAACAATGATAAGGGTATTTTTTGGGAAGGAATTTTATTTAGATGAAGAATGATTTGGATAGGAGTTAATTTGGATGGGTAATTAGAGATAGGATCCTACCAAAGTTAGATCGTTTTTAAGCTTGTCAGGTTTTAGCAGTTCTCTTAGGACTGTCCGATTCATAACTTTATGGAGGAGCCATGTTTGCTGCATGCACACAAATATTTGCTGTGGTAAACATGAGAAGTATGAAAAAGCAGCACAGCTGGCAGCACTCAAGGGACCTGTGGTGAATGCACATGCTCTGGGAGAGTGTGATTGGTTGCAACTCCATGATGCATGTCCACTGCATGTTATGTTTGAAGACATGCAGCTTCTGCCACAGTTTCAGGTGTACATGCAGCAAACAACTGCAGGTGTGAATCCACACACTTTCTACGCTAAGGCTTCAACCTAAGTAAGACTGCGAGTAAAAATCTAGTCACAGTAGTACATATCCTGTTAAAAATAATATGCATTAGTTGATATTTTCTTTTAAAAATGCAAGACTAAAGGCAATACTCTATAGCTGCTATCCTAAGCACACTTACTAAGGAGTATGACCTATTGAGCTCAATGGGACTTAGTAAACATGCACGGGATTTCAGTCTATGCTTATTTGCTCAAAAACATTTGCTCAAAACCGTTTGCCCTTCACAGTTCCTTTTAATACAAAATCCCCCCCCCCCCGTGCAATTACACTTAAAAGTAGATAGCATTTTCCCAAGTGCATATTTAAACCTTTCGCTATTCTGAGGTTCCTATTTTGGAGATTTCTCTCTCTGCCATTCTTCATCATGGTTCGGTTTTAAAATGCAAATAATTTAAGAAAAGTATCTTCTATAATTAAAGACTTGAGTTGTACCCTCATACAACCAATATATATTTCTATTTTAAAAGGAGGAAGGGAAATCCAACACAACCTAACCACATTTTGTACTGAAGTTTCCAAAGTACCAAACATTATTTAATAGACACAAACAGCAACACAATACCTTCTGTGAAATTGCATATCAGAAACATGATATTATAGGTTTGTGCACACTCACATGAGCTTAAGGCACTTCATAGGTGTTGTCATGGTGGTGGGAGGGGGATATATAGGGGGTGAATACATTATAGTTGCTTGATTTCCAACTACAGATGATTTATAGTGGTTAGTGCCATTGTAAGAAACCAACAACTGGTTTATCATCTTTTATTTTTTCACATTTGTGTGTTCATGTTTTCTTGGACAATATATATATATATATATATATTCATAATAAGCTGTTGTTGAAAGCAAAACCCTTAGGTGCAACTTTCTATTTCTCTGGTTCCTTGAAGTTCAATAATAGCTTTCACCTAACCCAAAATTAATTCAATATCTACACCACTTAACTTGGTGAAGATATAAAATTGCGCAAGTTTCTAAATGAACCATGCAGTTCTCTAGCTGAAATTTTCTGGAATCCCTGAGTATGTGAGTTTAGCCTTTATACAGAAATGCTTCTCTCAAATGTGATGCCCTACATGACTAACTAAAGTAATCTACAGCAAGTCTCTGTTGTTAACTCTGCCCATTGGCTCATGAAATATAGGTAGCCAAATTTTCTGTTAAATCAAATTCTTAGACAATATTCCAGTTTATCATTTTGGAATGTAGTTCTATTCATCTATGTATCACTTCATAATCTATATTAATAACCTGAATATGCAAAACTGCATAAGCACATATGTTTGCAGCAAAATATACACACATAAGCATAGGTCGGCTTTCTTCAACTGTAATGCCGTAGGGACTTCTGAACTGGGTTAATACATTTGAACCATGATGTGCCATATATCTGCAACTGAGAAGTCTAATAGCATGCTTTCACAAGAGCTCCTTAAATATAAAGAGAATCAGCGAGAAGTGAATTTTCGCAAGGGAAAAAAATGCACAAAGATTTAAGAAAGACTGTAAACTACGTTAGATGTTTATCTATACATAAGAGACAGGTGTCGCACAAACAGAAAAAAAACCCATGAAGCCAAACGAGAAATTTTTAACTCCCAACGTCCATCTGTTAAATTTGAATTCATGCATAACTGATTATCCATGACTGATAAGTTATTTTCTACACCCCCCCTTCAAGTATCTTAACACAGGTGTTTAAATATTACAAGCTAAATCACCACCAAAAGAAGAAAGTATCTCAGAAACTCTTAAAAGCAACACAAGGATTAACAATAAAATGACATGCCGTTTAATAGAGGTGACCTAACTTTTTTTTTTTTAAAAAAATGTCAACACACATGGATATTAAATATTAATAAGCCATTCTGTTATTGTAATAATAAGGTTAAGTAAGCTTCTCCATACTAAAAAGAAAGGGAGGAAAAACATTAGGAATATTTGAAAGAGACACAGAGATGAGAAGCAGAGGCATAAGGAAAATATGTCAACAATAAACAAGAGGAAATGAAAAAGAAGGAAAAGATGAAGGTGGAAACTAATCTCTGTGTGTCATTATGACTGCCAGAGTACTGCCAAAGAAGCAGCATCCTTTTATTTCAATTTTAATCATTTCTGAATTTTAATACCCTGCTCCTTTTGTAATTCTCCTGGCATTCCCCATATGCATCCACCCCAGCCAAAACACCAGTTTAAATTAAATGGCACACAAACCACATCACTGATGTAGTTCTCCCAATCACGTGACCAGAAGCAGAAAAGGCAAGTCTGTTTAAAGTCCCTATGGACTACTAGCCAATTAACTGACTTAGCGTTTCTCACTTTCTTTAATTTTAAAAAGAAGGCCAGTGGTTAACATACGTAGCTGTTCACAAAAAATAAAAATAAAAAAAGCAAGCCCGTACTAATACAATAATCAGTGACCATCAGGGCCTGGAAAAATGAGTTTGCTCTCACTGGCACTAAGGAGCATCACATGATTATTTAATTACAGCTCTAATTTTTGTCTCATGGATGGCAACATATCAACAATTAATAGGGCAAATAGAGGAGACTGCATTTTAAAGCGACAGAACCTATATGTGAAAGACACAGCCTGAAAAATACAACAGGCAAATTTGGGGAATCTTTTTCTACATAGTCTGATGTCTTTATTTGACAATGACGTAAGACACATGCACACTAAACCCATTTTGCTGGTATGGTGTTGTGGCTTTTTGTTTTGTTTTTACTTAAAGGTCACTAGAAAAGAAGATTTGGGACTATTAAGGCACATTTTGAAACATAGTGGTCATATTAAACATCATGCAAGAGCTCATTTCCATCACCGAATGGGTAGCTCAACTACAGCAGGTTAATGAGATTACAGGTTCAGTGGAAATGAAACCATATGGTTACAAGATGATCACACTTTGAATCATGCCCAGAGAGCTCCAGAAAGGCACTATCCAAATAACTTTATTGTACTAGCCATGCACTCACCCTGTCAGCCATGATGGTATGAAGGTCTAGTTGACAACAGCTTATCAAATGGCTTTCACTGATTAAGCTGCAGCATCAGTTGAAACTTCACACTTGTATTTGCTTTTGCTGTCTCTCACGCGAATTGTGGGTATTAGATTTGTACGATTATATAGGCATAGCTGCCTTTTGTGGACCTGGACACTTCCAAAATCGTCATCAAGCAGGTACGTTATCCACTCATCAGCCTAGCATATTAGTCCTTCTCACATTGATTCATGTTTTGTCTAGGCCTGCAATACCCGTGTGATGTCACAGGTCACATGACACAGCACTGATACCTTATCAGTCTGAATTTTTCTCTGCCAGACTGGTTTGTAGGGTCAGAGCTATAAAACTGATAAGGACAGGGAATTAGGCCAGTGTATCCTGAGAAATGACACACTGATTTTTTAAAACGTGAAAGCTGGATTTTGATTGCTTGGGGGAGGGGGATTTATGCTTTTACAGCTAAACAAAGACACCAACTATTTTCTACCACCATACAACCAGTTTTAAGATTGTATTTTTCAGTTTTTCCAAATTAAAATTAAAAATTGTTCTGTTAATGAGCTGAAATTTGTTGTAACAAGCAGATATCTTCATAAATTATAATAAATACACAGCCTTTGCATACTTTAACCACTGAAAAAGGTTCTCAGTTGCAAGGAAATTCTTTACACCTTGGTTTTTTTCCTTACATAATTATAGCCACAATGTTTTGCCATTATACGGCAGTGTGCCATTCACCCCAGAAATATCTGAACATTTTCCAGATAAAGTGTATGCAGGTATGCCTCAAGCCCACCTGTGAAACCAAGTCTAGCAATATTTTGTCCCTAGTGCTACCGTGGACCCCAGGAATACATTAAGGAAAAGGTTCCAGTGGAGGAATCAAGGGATGCACAAAAACCTGTTTTACAAGTTGCATGTAGCCTATCTGAAAATAAATTGTATATGTGAGCATCCAAGATCACTGCTTCAGGAGCTTAGTATCCAGTCCTTTAACAGAACTACAAAAATATCGATAAAGGTGTGAAATCTATAGAGTGTGGTGAAATAAAGAGTTATAATAAAATAAAAGAACATCAGTCAGAGTTATATGGGCCAAGGCTTCAAATGCCAGGGGAAGATATGAGCTTCGAATGTAAAGTTCTTAAGGACATGTTATTCCCTAAATTATTATTATTAATTTAAAAGGAGCATTTGGAGTAGCACGACTCCATCTTATTGGCTGTGCACTGTGTTCTATAGGAACGGAATCTGGTGGGAATCAGTCTACATACGTTTGCTAATCCATAGTTTACTAGTGCAGATTGGAGACAGCTTTAAGAAAACCTATGTTTTGCATAAAGTGATAAAAATAGACCTTGGCAATGTGAATGCTACCGTATCTTACGATGAACTTATATTCAGAGTCAACTCATTTACAACACAATCTGACACATGCCTGCTCAGAAAGAATTTCCTGTTAAGGTCAGCAGAATTCACTTTTAAGGATTGCAGTTGAACTCTACCTTAGAAAAGTGTGGTTTCATTAAGTCATACACAGAGTTGACACGTTTAAAATCATAACTAACTTAAGTCTATTGGTCTACTGTGTCTTAGTCAGATATAACACTTAAGTCAACAACAGCAAAACGGAAATTAACAGTAAGGTGTACGTATGCCACAGTCGAACATGCTACATCATGTGTGTTACACCTAACTTCTTCAGGTTTTATATCTGATCTCAGGTTTTCTAGAATTTAACCTGACATGTGCCCATAGAATTACTCCTGATTCAACTTTGTGCAGTACTCTAAAAATATTGTTTTGGCATAGCTGAGTTTGGTAACAGTAGTCTCAACTTATGTGCCATTTAAAAGCCTAGCTATGGTTAGTATTCATGGAAAAATTAACTTCTACCCACTGATGTGAAAGTAGATGTTGGTAGGCAGCCACCATGCAGAAGTCAGTAAATACTTTAGCAGATATTCTGCAGTCTATTTAGGAAGGAACTGTGGAGAGTTTGCAAGTTAATAGCATTTCTTAGAAAACCCTGAAAAAGTGACAACTGTTTCTTGTATATTCTCTGTATAGGAGTCCGTGAATTAGGCTGCAAATGTAGCCATATTTCCTCAGTGGCAAGTCCTACTGAATTCAATGGGCCTTACTCTTAGATAAATTGAGTTAATACCACATCATAATTCACTAAAAGCTGTAACGGCTAAAAGGTCTTTACACCTGAAGCATGATATTGAACTTTATTTCACCAATTCTGAACACATTAAGTTCTTAAATAAAGTTAAAGCGTGCACTTTTAACTTCTTTAGCAATCAAATTTGTAAGTATCTTTTGTAAACGAGAGTGACTTTGTTGTGAGTGAAGCTCTTTAAAATGCACTAGACTGCGTAGTGACAGATTTGCAGAACATTTTCCCTCACATACACATATGTGCTTTCAGTTATTAATAATATGCTTCTGCCCTTATAGTCAACAGCTCAAATGGATGCTCTGTGCAGCTTGCTATGCATATTACTTTTCAGAAACAGCATTTTATCCTGTGTTTACCGTATAAAACTAGATACTGCTTCTTTAAAATCGGCACCAGCATGCCTCAGAAAGCAGCATGGAGGTTTCCTTTAAGTTGCCCCTGGCCCAAATGATAAAACTTTCCCCCCCATATGCTAACAAGGAAGAATGGATAATACTGCCATGGATAATACTGCCAGGTTGATATTAAAATGGAATCGGGAGTCATTATTTAGTGGCGACAGGGATATAAATACATGCACTCACTTATAAACTGGTATTTACCCCTGGAAAGTAATATTTTTCCTTTCCTGTTCTGTCAGCTTAACGCAATGCAAATAAAAAGTAGGTATATTGCGACTAAGTCAAAAGTGTTGATTCCAGAAAGAGAGCAGATTATTGAAGTCTCATACCCATTACAGCAAAAGGAACTTTTGGCAGAAGATACACCCTTGTGTTCTAGACAGGTAGCATTAATGAACATTAATGTACTTGACTTCAGAAATGCCAATAAAACTATCCATTCTGTTCCATAGCTGAGCTCAAAAGGGGAAATCTCCCAGCTGCCCAGGTAGCTAAAGACTTGAGGCTTGTGTCTTAAACACAGAAGTATTCCGTCAACCCTGAAAAGGATTGATGCTTTAAAATGTGATGATGTCAGTTAGAAATGTGAAATATTTCAGCAGACATTTAGAAATATGGAAGAATCAAGACGTTGTAATGGAGCTTGTAAAACACGCACTGTATCTACTAACAAGGAGGAGGAAATTTATTTTATGTTTAACTCTAATGTTTAATTAACATATCAGCAAATATGTATTTATAAAATTAGTAGCAGCTGGAGCTCAGTGTCCCTAAAAACAGATATATTTGCAACATAAGACTAGTCATTCTTAGAATGTAGCCTTCTGTAATAGTTACTAATACTGATAAGTTACAAGTTCTTTACTACGGTATATATTAGTCACACTGAGAAACCAACCCAAGTTCTTCCTTGCACATAATGTTAAATAAAAGAAATATGCCATGATCTTGTGCTCTTCTATTTATTTCTTATTTTAGAAATCTGGCAAAACTGTGCCTTTTCTAGAAATTGGAACAGTTAATATAGTTAGCTTTTCTGAATGCACTTTGAAGCATTCCAAAAATGAAACTATACATATTTAATGATTTCTCTGTACAAGTTATACAAGTGCTGTAGATTCCACCTGTCATTAGGGATTTTGCATTACAGGCATACCTGCAACACTGTGCAGGTAGTGCTTCGCTTAGCAATATTTGTAATGATAAGATTTCTGATACAGAACAGGTGCTTCTCGGCTGACCTCATGGGCCTATAACACAAGTCATCACCTGGCATGCCAAAAACCTTTTCTCTGTGTCAGATTCCAATTCAGCATTTGAAATAATGTGGCATGTTTTCTCCATCAGATTAATGTACCCGCACTGCATACAGGGATGACTCTACCACAATGTAAGTAAGGATCCTGAACTTACTTTTCTCGTTAGGAGATACAAGATCTCTAAGGAATTACTATGCAATTTAAAAGATCAATAGTTAAGCATATGAAAACGGAAAGTTCCTTTTTAGGCCCCATGAACTGAGCACATTTGATTTACATGCTTTGGCTTGAATATACTTATTTTAACACAAAGAATTATTTTTAACTTCTGTGAAAAACAAAAGGAATGTGATGGCTTTGGATGGATTTGCCACCTTTTTTATTAGTATATTTGGAACATACTTTGGAATAATTTTTGTTCATTAGTTATCTGAGGCAAGGGGAAGAAACAACTGCAAATAATGACTTTACATAATGTGACACACTTTATATATCTAAGTATGCAAACACAGAACGCTTTCTTGTGTATCTGCATTTTTCACATTCTGCGTTATGTGCTGTTGTTTCTAATTGACAACTGATGTATTTGAAACACAACTAAGTGTCAGAACAGATTAGAAAAGCAAGTTTTATAACATGCCTAAGCTTATTAAGCGATATTCATGCATCTGCGGAACATGAATTGCTCCCCACATTTTCTATTCAAAACAATGGCCCAAATTAAGATCCTCATATCTAGCGATTGTTTCAAACACTCTGGAAGACACAGCGGGAGGGAAAATATCCAGTCAATTCCTTTTGCCAACTAAAGTTGCAATTTTGCACATATTGTAACCTTTCTTAACAATGTGAGAAAAACAGAGTAAATATATTAAATTTGTTTCACAACAGATGCTTAGGTTGTTAATATTTAAGATGTCTATTCATGCTATTCCTGTCTGCACATTTGTCAAAAATGTAAGCTTGAATGCTAATGTTTGCCAGCAGAGTGGAGCAGACAAGTATATGAATGTACTAGACCAAACTAATGCTCAGGAGAAATAAAGGTTGGCTTCTGAATCATCTCCTTCGGTCGGTGAATGCATCATATGCTTTCACCTTGGTATTCTTTACTCTGAAGTTAAGGATGCTCTGCCCAACAAATTCACTTTAGAACTACTAACCTGAATGAAATTTAGGCTGAAACTGCCTTCAATAAGAAGCCACGGGATCTCTCCGCCACAGAAACTTCAGCTCAGGCACAAGTTTTAAGCTGTCACTGCCAAAGCTTTTCAGAGGCAGATCTCAAGAGATAGGGAGCTCAAGCGAGCAAACCGATTTCTGGCTCGGACTTTAAAGAACACCTAATTACTATGATACAACTTAATAATATATGCCTCGAGTGACTATGGTTCCGTGTGACCAACTAATGTTTTGCGAGCGAGGGGGGGTGGGAATGGGGTGGGAGGAAAGGACCCGGACGGGGCGACTTTTGGTGCAAGGTGAGGCGCTCCAGCTGGCCCCCTTCCGAGATTTCCCAGCGCAAGCTTCCCTTATAATAGGTTAATACCAAAAATGAAATTACATTTCCTCTTTAATGCCGTTTCAGGGACCACCCAGTTCTTTAAAAGAAAAGGGAGCAGGATTCTGCCAGGGGAAAGAGGAGGACCTCACGTGGAGAGAGAGAAAGTACACCTGTGTGGGGAGCCGCCTCCGCCTCCAAAGGTCACCGGCAGGCCAGTGGACCCACCACCCCCGCCGCCCCTCACGAGAACTTCTGCCCTTCCCGCCAAGACGAACCTCCAGCTGACCTCTTCCCGGTCCGGCATCTTCCTGCTCTCCTTCCGCTCCTAGCAGCAGCTCGGGACGAAGCCCTTTTAAAACTCCCTCACTTCCACGCGGCGGCGGCGGAGCAGAGTGCGCCGCCGCCGCCGCCGCCCTTTCGCGCGCGCACACCCCTCTCCTGCGCCGCTGACTTTCCTCACCACCTCCACCTCCTGCTGCTCCCTCGAGCATCCCCCCTGGCAGGCATCCCCATGCCGCAGAAATGTAAACTTCTGCTGAACTGAGGCAAAACTCCGGGTCGAGGGTTCAAGAAGTTGAGGCAAACTTCCAGCGACCCTCGCCAGCAACTTCTTGACTCGGGAAAGGCAGGCGCGCGCGCGCCCGCCCGCCCCTATGTGTGTGTGTGTGAGCGTGTGAATAAAGCAGGTGTCCGTGCGCGCGTGGTGGAAGCCACTCGCTCCCCCCTCGTTGAAACCAGACGAGTGTAAAAAGGAATGATTAGACGGAGAGCGTCTCCCCTACCAGGAACTCGGCTGCGGTTAAATGAAAAGCAAGGAACCCACTCAGAACAACAAAATCCTGCTTTTCCAAATCCATTCCCACCCGGCTGTCCACACCGAATTCCAAGTCCCCCCTTAGAATGAAAACTTGGGGCTTTCAGTAAGCGAGCGAGCGAGCGCGGCCGAGGCGAAAAGGAAGGAAGACGGAAAACTCACTCATGAGAGCGCAGCGAGAGGGCGGGCGAGGCTGGGCGACACCTTCAGCTTCCCAGGCGCCGGCGAAGTTAATTGCACTGAACTTCAAGTTGTCTTTTCACCCATCGGGAGTGGGCGTTTAAAGGAAGGAGCGCGAGCGGAGAGGAGGAGGAGGAGAAGGACGACGACGACGACGACGTCGTGGTGTTGGTGGTGGAGGAGGGGGCGCGCGCAGACACACACAGACACCGCATATATAGACACATGCAGACACACAACCACACACGCACGCACGCACACAACCACTCGCCCTCCCCCTCCCCCCTTCACTCTTGAACTGCTCGGCGAGGAGGAAGACGACGACGGGAAGGCGGCGCCCGCCTGCTTAGAGCACTCTCCCGCCAGGCAGCAGGGCGAGCGAAGTGTCCAAAAAAACCGCGGGGCTCTTGCTTTACGCGCAGTTCTCAGCCCAGTCCGCAGCGACGCGTCTCTCTCTTCTTCCCTCCCGCTCTCCTCTCTCCTCTCTCTTGTGGTGGTTGTTGTGGTTGTTTCCCTCTCCTCCCCGCTTCTCCTCCTCCTGCTCTGGCGAAGAAGCTTCGGAGGCACGAGAGGCTCGGCCGGAGCCGTCTGCGCTCGCTGGCTCTCCCCCTTGCGGAGGCTGGCCCACGTCGGTGCAGGAGCCGAGGTGAAGCTGCCGCCGCCGCCGCCGCCGCCGCTTGCTGCTGTTCTTGCCGCCGCCGCTCTCGGGTTTGGCGCGAGGGGAGAAGCTGCCCGCGGGTTCCACGGAGCAAAAGGCGAAGAGGGTCGAAGCCTGGCCGCCGACTGCTTTATTTACTTCTCCCTTCTGTCTCTTTCTCTCTCTTCCTTGCCTACTTCCGCCTGCCGTTCCCCCTTCTCCTCGCTTTCCCTCAGGGCTATTTCTTTCTCTCCCTCGTTTTTCCCCGAGGGTGGGCGAGAATGCTTCTGCTTTTGGAAAGGAAGAGTGGCTGGCTGGCTGGCTGGCTTGGCTGGCTGTGTGCGCGCCTGCCTCTCTCTGCCTCCCTCGCCGCCCCGGGGAAGGAGGAAGTCAGGTGAGACACACACACACACACATCCCCTCCCAGTCCCTGTGCGACGGGTAGGAGCTAATCACTGTTGTTGGGATTGTGCAGTTGTTGTTGTTTTGTTGTTGTTTTAAATGCTATTATCTTCCCTTCCACCACCACCTCTTCCCTCTCCCTTTCTCCCCCCCCTTTCCTAAATCCTTCTTCCCGCACACACCCCACCACCGGAGAGCAGCGCCCCACGCAGGAACAGCAGGCGCACGAAGGGCTGCTCTGTCCCCCTTTATCTTCTTCTCCTTTCCCTCTTCCCCCCCACTTTCCGTAGATCACACCCTCCCTTCTCTCTCCCTCTCCCCCCCCCCCCCCCGTATTCCGCTCGTTTATTTCAATATTTATACACCACATGCTTGGCTGTCAAGCTGGTGCTCACTTCAAACCCCGGGAAAGGAAGATGCGTGGCTGGTGCGGATGGGGGGGGGGAGGCGACAGGGAGGATGAGCGA